>NC_084600.1:45153776-45373776 GCF_033807715.1 Cololabis saira
CTGTTTGTCCATCCCAAGCCGGCCAGCTTTCCTGAGGAGCAGCCGAGCAGGAGCCAACCAACAGTGACCACAGCCATACAGCAACCTCTGCGCTGTCTGCAATCTGAAAGCCGCAGTCCTGGATTGAATGTCCACCAGTCCATGTCCTCCCTCTGCCACAGGGAGATACAGAGCCGACGCCTTCAGCCAGTGTTGACCAGTCCAAAAGAAATCCACCAAACGTCGTTGCATCTCCCTCACAAGACCTGGAGGTGGTACCAAAGCAAGCAGTCTGTGCCACAGAGATGAGGCAACGAGGTTATTGATAATCAGTGTTCTCCCCCTGTATGACAGATAGGGTAGCAACCATTTCCAGTGAGACAACCTGGCTTCAACCTTCTCCAGCACTCCCACCCAGTTCTGCTTCTGAAAATCCTCATTTCCCAAATACACTCCCAGGATCTTCAACCCGTTTTTTCCCCACCGTAGGTTCCCTGGAAGACCAGGAGTACTCCCCAAGCTCCACTGACCTGCCAAGCAAGCTTCACTCTTACCCCAATTCACTCTAGAGGAAGAGGCTTTCTCATATAATGCCAAACTGTCCTCAAGTATTTGTACATCTCTCCCATCCCGTACAATCACAGTAATGTCATCAGCGTATGCTGATAAAACAAGAGGAGGTCCCGGAGGCAGCTCCGGCAGAGCAAGACCCCTCAGTCCACCCCTCAACCTGCATAGAAAGGGTTCTATAGCAAGGCTATAAAGCAGCCCTGAAATGGGACAGCCCTGCCTAATCCCCCGTCTGACTGGCACAGGACAGCTTAAACCTCCCCCTACCTTTACCACACACCATGCATCCTCATACAATAATTTAACCCACGATAAAAACACCTCCCCAACACCAAAAGCCTGCAAAGTCGAAAAAAGATACGAATGATCTACACGATCAAACGCTTTCTCCTGGTCAATGGAAATAAAACCTACCTTAACATTGTACATATTACAAATATCAAACACGTCTCTTGTTAAAAATACATTATCCATGATAGATCTGCCAGGAACACAATATGATTGATCTGGACCAATTAATAATTCAATAAAAACCTTCAATCTGTTCGATAAAACCTTAGACAGAATCTTGTAGTCAGTACATAAAAGTGCCACTGGCCTCCAGTTCTTCAGAAGGGTTAAGTCCCCTTTCTTAGGCAGTAAAGAGAGTGCTGCACGCCTGCAGGACGCCGGAAGGACCCCTTTCTTAAAGGACTCATTAAAAACATCAAGAATGTCCTGTCCTAAAACACTCCAAAAGTGTTTAAAAAAGTCTGATGGTAAACCGTCCATTCCTGGAGACTTGCCCGACGACATTTGACCCACAGCAGAAGTCAGCTCAGCCAGCGAGATATCTGCGTTCAAGATCTCTTGATCTTCTGGACTCAGCCGAGGAAGCCCCTGTAAAATCGCCGCCGTAGACTCTGCATCACAGACATCAGCCCTGAATAAGTCCGTGTAGAAGTTCACCGTATGTTGCTTCATTTCGGCCGGATCTGTGGTCAACTTTCCATCAGGAAGACGAAGACACACCATTTGCTTCTTCCTGACAGTAGATTTCTCCAGGTTAAAAAAGAAGGCAGTTGGTGCATCCATATCTTGGAGTCTGGTGAACCTAGCTCTAACCAAAGCTCCTTTAGCTTTCTCCCGCAGAAAAACATTTAGTTCCTGCCTTTTAGAGTGTAAAAGATCACTATTTTGGTGTTCTGGTTGCGAGACAGAAACATTTTCCAGGTCCCTTATCTCTTCCTCCAGTTTCTGCACGGCCCTCCTGATGCTGACAGTGAATTTGGAAGCATATTGTTGACAGAACACCCTGATCTGGGCTTTCCCTACCTCCCACCACTGAATAAGAGAGGTATAATCATTCCTCCTAGACCTCCAGTAAAACCAAAACAGCTTTAAATTTTCACTAAAAGTTTTATCGTGTAGCATCTTAACATTAAAATGCCAAAAGGATTTTGGCTTTCCAGTAGGAGATAAAATCAGTTCCATTGTAAGAAGGTGATGGTCTGTAAAAGCCACAGGGATTATTTGACAGTTGCTAACTCTAGCATTAAACCAACTGGATAAATAAAACCTATCTAATCTAGCTGCGCTAACTCTGCCATCTGATACCTTGACCCACGTATACTGTCTGTCTGAAGGATGTTTTATCCTCCAAACATCTATCAGATCAGATTCCTTTAAAACATGGGATAAAACAGAGGCCGATTGAAAATGTGGCTCCTCCCCAGTCCTATCAAGAGAGGCCTCTGTACAGCAATTCCAGTCTCCACCTAGTACAATACATTCACTGGAATCAATATTTCTTAACTTTTCTTTCAATATCTTAAAAAACTTTTCACGGTCAGTGCCCTGATTTGGAGCATAAACATTTACAAAGAAGAATTTGACTTCCTCAATTTCAGCCCTGACCATCAGGACTCTTCCGTTCACCATTTCCACACTGGATATGATATTAACATTCAAATTAGGAGAAAATAAAATAGCAACTCCCGCACTTAAATACGTCCCATGGCTCAGGACATACTGTCCTTCCCACCACAAACCCCAGTCTATTTCATTAACATTGTCACTGTGTGTTTCTTGAAGCAAGACCACATCTAACCTTTTCTGTTCTATTACTTCTTTTGTTAAAGCTCTTTTTTGTACATCCTCCCACCATTCATATTTAATGATGCTACCCTTAACCCCTGCATTTGTGTAGAGGAGAGACAGACCAGTAATAGACAGAACAGAAAAAAGCAGACAAGATGAAACACCCAGTGTTGTACGCTCATGATGTTTTTATTTAGATTTTTTTCACTCTTTTTGCCAATCTAGATTTAGACCCTTTCAGACTTTTCCTGAGACCAGTGACATGTTTTTTTAGACGATACCATTTCTTGTCATCTAGCATGTCCGAACCAACAAACCTCCGATGTCTTGCAACTGACTGGATGAACTTCTCTACATCAGGAAAATACTCCTTAACATTCACCTTTTTCCCAAAAGTCTCATCCAGAAACTCGTTGATCTCTTCTAAAGAGTACAAATCTACCTCCTGAGACATACTACTGCCTGCAACCGACACACTATCAGAGTTCGAGTCATATTCCATATCGGTCAATTCCTGACCACCATCAGTCTCCATCACCTGCTTCTCTGACGCACCATCCACTCTGACCCGCGTCACCTCGCTTTCCTGTACAGACAAACATTCCAAATCTTGCTCTGATTTCCCCATGTCATCTTCTATCTGCCCTGGTCCAACCATGGGTTCACTTTCCACTTCCTCAACTGGAAGATCATTTTTTGCAGGACCACTAACCCCCGCAGCCCCACACACATCAGCAGCCGCAGCCTCTGCAGCTCCACACACAGAAACACCAGTAGGAGGCGCTTCGGCCAGTGTCCGCTGTCCACTGTTCTCCTCCTCCACAGCGCTCAAAGAAGCAGCTTCAGCCCCGCCATTCAGCACCCCCTCAGCAGCACTAGTCAGCTCCCCAGCACCGGGAGCACTGTTCACCCCCCCAGCACTACCCGTCTCCCCGTTCCCACTTACCTGATCAGCCTTCGCGCTGCTCCCCTCTCCGCTGTCAGTCACAGCTGATACCGCTGGCCCCGCCGGCCCCGCTGCGCTCTGTCTGTGCGGACAAGCGATCCGCTTGTGACCCACATCACCACAGTCGAAACATTTCATATTTCCGGAGCTTGCATACACCATGTAAAAACCCTCGTCATGTTTCACACGGAATGAAACATCCAGTGTCTGTGGGGGCGATGTCAAAAACATAAACACCTGTCTCCGCAGAGACCTCACATGCTTTAACTTGGCATCCTTACAGCCCAAAGTCACCGTCCTGAACCCGCTCGCAAATCTCCCGAAGCGCTTTAACTCGAGTTCTAGCACCTCATTGGGAATAAACGGGGGGACTCCGGACACGGTGACCCGGACAGAAGGCACTGCCAGCGGTGAAACCTGGATAAACTCATTATTCAGGCGCAACCCACTTTCAATGAGCTGAGACACAAAGGCCTCCGTTCTCATAAACGCCACCACAGCTTTATTCATCCGTGATGCGTACACGATGTTTCCATGTCCTACCTGCTCTCCTATTACCAGGAGCACCTGCTCCACCGTAATGTCCGCCGGCGGCACCACTCTCACGCCATGCCGCATTGACAGGGACGGCGTCTCCGCGGACGCCATCCCCGCCACGTAAACAAACTAAACACAAAACTATACTACTACTAACCCCAAAACTAAATAATTTTAATACACAATAAACATCAAGTTGGAAAAAGTGTTAGATATTTAGAGAATCACAAACTCTCAGACACACCCATCACCACTCTCCCAGCACCACCACGCTCCCTGCACCCGGAAGGAGAGAGAGAGAGAGAGAACGAGAACGAGAACGTTGCCCCCTGGTGGTCGTCAAAGATAAACTCCTTTCAAATCAATTTCAAAATCAGCTGCTAAAGTCAATTCAATTCATACTTTATTAAAGACAAATGCTAAAGTCATGTGATCATACTATTTCATAATAACCAGATATTATCTCACAATTTGGACATAATATTGAGTAGGTTTGCATTGTACCAGTACCAGTTGTAGTACTAGTTGTAGTACCAGTTGTAATACCAGTTGTAGTCCCAGTAGTACTAGTTGTAGTACCAGTTTTAGCACCAGTTATAGTACCAGTTGTAGTACCAATAGTACCAGTTGTAGTACCAGTTGTAGTACCAGTAGTACCAGTTGTAGTACCAGTAGTATGAGTTGTAGTACCAGTTCTAGTACCAGTTGTAGTACTCGTTGTAGTACCAATAGTACCAGTTGTAGTACCAGTTCTAGTAGTAATGCCAAGCTTTGAGAGTGTGGAGAGGAGGATGTGGTGATTGACGGTGTCAAAGGGAGCGGACAGGTCAAGCAGCATGAAGACTGAGGATAGACCAGCAGATCTGGAAGCCCGTAGTGACTCAGTTACTGAAAGAAGAGCAGTTTCAGCTGAGTGGGTACTGCCTACAGCCTGACTGATGTGGATCATACAGGCATTTGTCTTGAAGGAACCTTCAGACCCGACTGAAGACGAATCTTCCTAGAAGTGTAGACCTGAACGGGAGCAGTGAGACCAGACGGTAGTCTCCAACCTGGGCAGGGTTGAGCGTTGGTTTATTCAGCAGTGGGGTGACCCGAGCTTGAAGGGAGAGGTGAAGACATCAGATGGAAGAGAATCATTTGTATCACTCATGTGTATGAGGCTGTGCTGAAGCAGGGAAACATTAAAACATGCAGGACACTGGCTCTCGGGGACCAGGGTTGGAGAACCTGGTGTAGATCTTCTTCAGTGGTCCTCATCAGTATTACGAGTGACTGAGTGAATTTGTGTTTGCAGAGGTCGGTACTGCAGTCAGAGACCAGAGTCTCCAGGATCCACCTGTCTGTCTATGAAGAGTGACCGGTCCATGGAACCCCCTTTAGCCTTCAGTAAAGAACCTGGACCCTCAGACACAAGGTAAGGCAACTGTTGTTAACTGATTTTATGACTCATCATCTATATTTTCTGTGTGTGTGTGTGTGTGTGTGTGTGTGTGTGTGTGTGTGTGTGTGTGTGTGTGTGTGTGTGTGTGTGTGTGTGTGTGTGTGTGTATAGGAATATATGTATATAAGAATACCACTAATATAATAAAATTGAATTATTATATGTTAAACATCTAATAATTCAAATAATTTTTTACATTCTTAATATATATATATATATATATATATATATATATATATATATATATATATATATATATATATATATATATATATATATATATATATATATATATATATCAATTTACAATTGCTCTCATTATTTTCTTCAATGTCTGTAACTTTTTGGACATAAAACTGAAATTTATTTGCATTAATTTCCTTTTAAAAAATATCCATCAAGACATGTAACTTGTCTAAACCTCCACCAAGTAGAAATCTCACTGCAGTTTCCTGTCAGAGGCAGAAACCTCTCCCTTCGTAGGGCAAGTTCCCACTTCCTCCTCCTCTCTCTGCTTTTTGGGAAACCTTAAAAATGTGTGAAATGTATCCAGATATAAGAATTATGGTCAGCATTTTTAATCCTGATTTCCTTTTACTTTAAGCGGAAGGACACACCTAGAATATGCTATAATAGAATAGAATAGTCCTTTATCGTCACACCTTGTGGATTGGGTCTCTACAAACAACTGTAAATGTTAGCTTTGTAAGTTTATAAAAAAGTCTGTAAAACCGCCTGCCCGTACAAGAATCTCCATCTGTCAGCTCCCACGTTATTGGAGCGTACAATCATCAATACTAGAATAGATAGAATAGGCCAGCGTTAGAAGCTGAGGCCATGAAGTCTCCTGTGTTTTTGAAGGCAGTTTGACGGATTGTGAAGATTTATTCAGTTTGAAAATGTGAACGGTAAAGTAGAAAGATGGATTTTCTGATCCATAGTTCAGTTCAGTCATCGTGGATATTAAATGTGAGCTGTTTATGAGAGAAAGATGGAACAAAAAAACTAAATCGAGAATACTTGACCAATCAGAAGAAAGTCTGTCTATTTCAGGCTGTTTTTGGTGTGATGTGTGTCCTATGGGTTTATCGGTTAAGTTCCCGGTTCCTGGTTCCTGCCTTGTTCCTACAATGTGTTTGTGCAGAAGGGGTCAGTTGTGTGATCATTGACTGATGAGATGTGAAGATCAGGATGTTTGGGATTTTCAGCAGAGGAGTGAATTCTGCAGCTTCCAGGTGTCGGTATACGAAGAGTGACGTCTCCAAAGATCTACCTGACGACTTCAACAATGAACCTGCTCCGATGAAGTAAGAAACCATGTCCTCTGGAAGAAAAAACAACAAATACCGTGAGAACTTGTTTGTGTTTGATTTTGCTCTTAAATGTGGAAACATCCAATAAACCCTGTGTGGACGCTGGTTCTGCAGACGGAGCTCAGACCAGTCGACTTCACCGGAAAATCTGGGATCCAGAGCAAGCTCTCCACAAGGTGAGACCGTCCATCCCGCTGAAGAGTCGCCGTGTCGATGCATCGGCGTAGGTCTGGATCTGGACCCTAGTGGTCTGTAGAGGACCTGCAGGTCTGGATCTGGACCCTGGTGGTCTGTAGAGGACCTGCAGGTCTGGATCTGGACCCTAGTGGTCTGTAGAGGACCTGCAGGTCTGGATCTGGACCCTAGTGGTCTGTAGAGGACCTGCAGGTCTGGATCTGGACCCTAGTGGTCTGTAGAGGACCTGCAGGTCTGGATCTGGACCCTAGTGGTCTGTAGAGGACCTGCAGGTCTGGATCTGGACCCTAGTGGTCTGTAGAGGACCTGCAGGTCTGGATCTGGCCCCTCCCTCTGACCTCTCCATTCTGTTTTTCAGCAGATACTGGTCTGCAGGAGGTCCTAGATAAACACAAGACCAGTCTGAGGAGCAGATGTGAACATGTGACTGAAGGAATTGATGAAACAGGAAGTAGAACCCCCCTCAACAGGATCTACACGGAGCTCTTCATCACAGAGGGACTGAGTGAAGAGGTTGATACCCAACATGAGGTGATGCAGCTGGAGACAGCTCCCAGGATGAAGAGCCTCCATGACGCTCCAATCAGGTGCCAGGACATCTTTAAAGCCTTACCTGACCAACGTGGAGCCATCAGAGTGGTTCTGACCAACGGCGTCGCTGGCGCTGGGAAAACCTTCTCGGTTCAGAAGTTCTCTCTGGACTGGGCCGAGGGCTGGGAGAACCAAGACGTCACCGTGGTGATTCTGCTCTCGTTCAGGGAGCTGCACCTGATCGGAGATGAGCAGCTCAGTCTTCTCAGGCTGATCCAGGTTTTCCATCCATCGTTCCAGAAGCTCACAGCAGAGCAGCTGGCTGCCGGGAAACCGTTGTTCATCTTTGACGGCCTGGATGAAAGCAGACGTTCCCTGGACTTCAACAACGGTCCGGTGGTGTCTGACGTCACACAGAGCTCATCGGTCAACGTGCTGCTGACCAACCTCATCCAGGGGAACCTGCTTCCCTCAGCTCTCATCTGGATCACTTCCAGACCTGCAGCAGCCAATCAGATCCCTCACAAACACGTGGACAGGGTGACAGAAGTACGAGGCTTCACCGACGGCCAGAAGGAGGAATACTTCAGGAGGAGGTTCAGGGATGAAGAGCGGTCCAGCAGCATCGTCTCCCACATGAAGACATCCAGAACCCTCCGCATCATGTGTCAACTCCCGGTCTTCTGCTGGATCACTGCTACAGTTCTGGACCACATGTTGACCACGGAGCAGAGAGGAGAGCTGCCCAAGACCCTGACTGACATGTTCTCCCACTTCCTGCTGGTCCAGACCAAGAGGAAGAAGAACAAGTACCAGGAGGGACATGAGACGAGTCCACAGGAGCTGACGGAGGCTGACAGGGACCTTCTCCTGAAGCTGGGGAGGCTGGCGTTTGAACATCTGGAGAAAGGAAACATCATGTTCTACCAAGAAGACCTGGAGCAGTGTGGTCTGGATGTCCCAGAGGCCTCGGTGTACTCAGGAGTTTGTACCCAGATCTTCAGGAGAGAGTGTGAGGTCTTCCAGAAACCCGTCTACTGCTTTGTTCATCTGAGCATCCAGGAGTTCCTGGCTGCAGTCTACGTGTTCCACTGTTGGTCCACCAGGAACACAGATGTGCTGAAGAACTTCCTGGGATACTACATATACTCATCTCTGGATGACTTCCTGAGGAGAGTCATGCTGAAATCCCTGGAGAGTAAAAATGGCCACCTGGACCTGTTTGTCCGCTTCCTTCATGGTCTTTCTGTGGAGTCCAACCAGAGACCGTTAGGAGGTCTGCTGAACCAGACGGAGAACGATCCAGAAACCATCCAGAGAGTCATCAACAACCTGAAGAAGATGAGCACTGTCATATTCTCTCCTGACAGAAGCATCAACATCTTCCAGTGTCTGATGGAGATGAACGACCTCTCAGTTCATCAGCAGATCCAAGAGTTCCTGAAGTCAGAGAACAGATCAGGGCAGGAACTCTCTGAGATCCAGTGTTCAGCTCTGGCCTACATGCTGCAGATGTCGGAGGAGGTTCTGGATGAGTTGGACATGTACAAGTACAAGACAACACCAGAGGGTCGACTGAGACTGATTCCAGCTGTGAGGAACTGCAGAAAGGCTCGGTGAGTCCAGATGGATCAATAACACCATCAGTTAGCGTAAATTAGCAGTTTGGTTCTTTAAATCTTGTTTTCATCTTCAAATGAAAACTTTTGAAATCAGATGTGTTTGTTTTGTTCTGGGTCACCTCAAGTCACGTCAACCAGAGGTTCATGTTTCAAACACTTGATATAGTTGATGTTTCTGCTGCTCAGAGATGAATCTGTGTAACGGAGAAAGATGAAACATCAGAACCACTGGGGGGTTTTGTGGACACATGTACTTGGTAAGAGACCTTAGTTCTAGTAACTCTGGTTCTGTGATCTCCTGCACCGTCCTGTAACTCCTGTTAGGGGGGGTTACTTTCCTCAGACTTTAAGAGGAGAGCAGTTGGACTTGATTTTGGTTCCTGAAGACTTTTCACCTCTCATCCAAGAGGCGTCGACACAGATATGAAGGCTAGAAATCCCATGATCCTCCATAAACTGATGATCGTACCAGACCGCGACTCTAGATGGAAAAGCTCCGAGTGCTGAATGTCACGAGTGCAGCTTCATTGATTATGAATGAAAGTTGTCTGTGAGAGAAGGTGACAGGTGTTTGTGTTGTTGCTGTAGAGGAGAGCAGCATGAAGACGTTTACAGCTTCATACAAGAACTGACGTCTGGATATCAGAGCAGAACAGCACAATTCAGTCTTCTAAATCAATCTCTGATCAATGCTGAAGTCTCTGTGAGAGCAAAGTCTACTTTAAAAGACCTGAACAAAAATACAAGAAAAACGAATCCAGGAGTCAGAAAAACACTTAATATAGCTTAAAAGCTTGAATATATTTTATCTGGATACTTGAGAAAAGGTATCTCAAAAAAAGGAGAAAAGGAGAAAAGGATACTCCATCGGAAAAGGGTGGCATGCCTTCTCCGGGTGGGTGGAGAAGTCCTGCCTCAGGTGGAGGAGTTCAAGTATCTCGGGGTCTTGTTCACGAGTGAGGTAACGATGGAGCGTGAGATTGACAGACGGATCGGTGCAGCGTCCGCAGTAATGCGGTCGATGTACTGGACCGTCCTGGTGAAGAGGGAGCTGAGTCGAAAGAAGAAGCTCTCGATTTACCGGTCAATCTACGCCCCTACCCTCACCTATGGTCATGAACTTTGGGTAGTGACCGAAAGGACAAGATCGCGGATACAAGCGGCCGAGATGAGTTTCCTCCGCAGGGCGGCTGGACGCTCCCTTAGAGATGAGTTTCCTCCGCAGGGTGGCTGGACGCTCCCTTAGAGATGAGTTTCCTCCGCAGGGCGGCTGGACGCTCCCTTAGAGATGAGTTTCCTCCCTTAGAGATGAGTTTCCTCCTCAGGGTGGCTGGACGCTCCCTTAGAGATGAGTTTCCTCCTCAGGGTGGCTGGACGCTCCCTTAGAGATGAGTTTCCTCCGCAGGGTGGCTGGACGCTCCCTTAGAGATAGGGTGAGGAGTTCGGTTACCCGGGAGGAGCTTGGAGTCGAGCCGCTGCTCCTCCACATTGAGAGGAGTCAGCTGAGGTGGCTTGGGCATCTGTACCGGATCCTCCTGGATCCTCCCTAGGGAGGTGTTCCAGGCATGTCCCTCCTCCCTAGGGAGGTGTTCCAGGCATGTCCCTCCTCCCTAGGGAGGTGTTCCAGGCATGTCCCTCCTCCCTAGGGAGGTGTTCCAGGCATGTCCCACCGGGAGGAGACCCCGGGGAAGACCCAGGACACGCTGGAGAGACTATGTCTCTCGGCTGGCCTGGGAACGCCTCGGACTCCCCCCGGAAGAGCTGGAGGAAGAGCTGGAGGAAGAGCTGGAGGAAGAGATGGAGGAAGAGCTGGATGAAGTGTCTGGGGTGAGGGAAGTCTGGGCATCCCTGCTGAGGCTGCTGCCCCCGCGACCCGGGAATGGATAAAGCGGGAGAAGATGAGATGAGACTTGAGAAAAGTTCAGCTCCACACTGGTTCACTTTCATTCAAAATGCTCAGAGTGAAAAATGTCCATGAGTAAATGAGTTTATGTCCTAAATCCGATGTTTTCAGATGACTCTGACAGACGTAGACGTTAACTAAGCCGGTTCCCTCCTTCATCTGCAGATCCAGACAAAGTCTGCAGATGTTAACAGATGTGTTCAGTCTGGCTTTAACTCAGACTTTATTACAACTGACGTCATATTTTCTCTCATCACAGATTTGTTGGTTGTAAACTCTCAGAGACTCACTGTGAAGTTGTTGCGTCCGCTCTGAAGTCCAACCCCTCCCATCTGACACAACTGGACCTGGGATGTAACTGGAACCTGCAGGATTCAGGAATGAAGGTTCTGTTTCGTGGACTGGAGAGTCCAAACTGTAGACTGGAGACTCTGAGGTCAGTCCACTGGAGATGTTTCCACATTTATCCACTTATCTATGGAGCCAAATCAAGACCAAAAGTTGTGCTAATTTGAAAATAAAATAGTAATTGAAAAACTAAGATTTGACCCTGAAAATTTAAGTTTTGATCATGAATTTTTTTACAGTTTCAATTTTTTTTTTCAGTATCAGATCTTTTTTTTCAGTTTCACATCTTTTTTTTTCAGTTTCACACCTTTTTTTCAGTTTAACATATTTTTTTTCTTTCAGTTTCACAACTTTTTTTCAGTTTCAGATCTTTTGGCCCTGATCTGGCGTAGGGGGCGTGGCATCAACTGAGAGGGGCGTGGAATCATGAGTGACAGCATAACAGAGAAGGCTGGGGACCTCCGCTCCACCAGGACAAGCCGCGGGCCCCAGCACTATATACCTATTTACATATTTACACATCATTATAATTTTTAAGATATTTCTCCAGAGCATCTATTGAAAAAGTAGCTAACATTTCTTAGCAGAGTGCTGGGGCCCGCGGCTTGTCCTGGCGGAGCGGACGCCATCGCAAACGATACTGCGATGCGTTCACGGTAGTATGTGGAAGTGGGAAATGTCAAACTTTCAAGTATGGCTGTTGAACTGTACAGTCTGGCATAGTTTATTGCTTTTATACATATATATATATATATATATATATATATATATATATATATATATATATATATGATTGGTGCCAAGTACGGTCTAAAACAGCTTTTTAAACCGAAATGTTTCACTAATATCAGTTCTTTCCACTGCCAATCACGTGAATATGGTGTATATACAGTGTTGAATCATAGTTCTA
Organism: Cololabis saira; assembly: GCF_033807715.1. Taxonomy (NCBI): domain Eukaryota; kingdom Metazoa; phylum Chordata; class Actinopteri; order Beloniformes; family Belonidae; genus Cololabis; species Cololabis saira. Next base: position 45,166,154 of record NC_084600.1, read on the forward strand.
CTGATAATTTCTGCAACCTACGTTTCCTGAAGGCAACATGACTGAGGAACGTCCCTTCTCTGTTATGCTGTCACTCATGATGCCACGCCCCTCTCAGTTGATGCCACGCCCCTCTCCGTTGATGCCACGCCCCCTACGCCAGATCAGGGCCTAAAGTCTGAAACTGAAAAAAAAGATGTGAAACTGAAAAAAAAGATCTGAAACTGAAATATAAAGATCTGAAACTGAAAAAAGATCTGATACTGAAAAAAAAATTGAAACTGTCAGAAAATAGGTTCATGATCAAAACTTGAATTTTCAGGTTCAAATCTTAGTTTTTCAATTACAATTTTATTTTCTTATTAGCAACACTTTTGGCCTTGATTTGGCTCCATACTTATCATCCTCCAAAGACGTGACAAAACTACTTTAATTCAAAACATATTCATGAAATATTTAATATCTGATATGAAGAAATGTTGTTTTTTTTTAGAAAGGTTCTGTGTCTATAAAAGTCTGAAGATTGTTATATAAGAATATTTTAGATGTAAACAGGAGAGAAACCAGTTTAGTATAAAAGAAATAAAAACCTTAAAAAGTTTATTAAACATTAGCCCAGTCCATCAAGCCATAAGTACTTTGTACTTCCTTGTGTTTGTAATCTGCAGTTTTCTTTTTCTTTTTTTTTAGCAAATATTTTTTAGCAAATATTTTTATCCCGTTTTTTTCCACCCCGTGCTCCTACCTAAGTGACAGTCCTGGGCATTGCCATCCTCTACCAACCCCGGGAGGGCCCTGCACTGAGCTCAGGTCTCCTCCTTAACCTGAGGAGTGAGCAGGCCGCATCTTTTCACCAGACAGGGTGGGGCTTCTCCGGCCGGACGTGGCGCGTGGAAGGATCACGTTATTCTGGCCGGATCCTCCCCACCCCATCTGGCGCCCCGGTTGGCCAGAGGGGGCATGTGTACGCTGTGTATGTTTTTGTGAGAGAGAGGGAGACGGGGAGAACATGCAAACTCCACACAGAAAGATCCTTTCGCCAACCCCACCCATGGTGTGGGCACTGAAGTCATGGGGGAACTAACACGCACTTCAGCACCCACAGCGTCCCCCGGCGGGAATCGAACCCAGGACCTTCTTGCTGTGAGACCGCTGCACTACCAGCTGCGCCACCGTGCCCCCTCAGTTTTCTGAACTAGGTTTAAAACATCTGCAGGTTTTGTCATGAGTTGATTTTACAGAACCCAAATGCTGGAAATTCAAACGTGACAGATGGGAGCAAAGTCTTTTATTTTAACAAGACATAAAAACCCAGAAAAAGCCCTCTAACAGAAATGAGAGAATGGTGAAGATGACTGGGAGGCGTCAGACTGACAACCAGCCGGGACTGAAAGAGAGCAGGAATGAAGACAGACGGACCCACAGCCAGGAAGAGACCAAATGTCCTCTCAAGGACTGAGGAGACACAGGTGCAAACAATCAGGATGGACAGGATCAAGGGGAGTCAAAGAAAGAACAAAACACACAAGGATGTACTTTCAAAATAAAACAGGTCACAAGGATGTACTTTCAAAATAAAACAGGTCACCAAAAGACCAAACCTGAAGAACCTGGTGAAACAAATGTATCACCATCACAGCCCTAACCCTAACCCTAACCCTTAACTCTAACTCTAACCCTAACCCTAACCCTAACTAACCCTAACCCTAAACTTAACCCTAACCCTAACCCTAACCTGGAGAACCTGGTGAAACAAATGTATCACCATCACAGCCCTAACCCTAACCCTAACCCTAACCCTAACCTGGAGAACCTGGTGAAACAAATGTATCACCATCACAGCCCTAACCCTAACCCTAACCCTAACCCTAACATGAAGAACCTGGTGAAACAAATGTATCACCATCACAGCCCTAACCCTAACCCTAACCCTAACCTGGAGAACCTGGTGAAACAAATGTATCACCATCACAGCCCTAACCCTAACCCTAACCCTAACATGAAGAACCTGGTGAAACAAATGTATCACCATCACAGCCCTAACCCTAACCCTAACCCTAACATGAAGAACCTGGTGAAACAAATGCATCACCATCACAGCCACTCTGTGTTACTTCCTAGAGGACGGTGGTGCTTGGGTTGGGTCTGGTTACAGGTGGACACCACGAAGGTGCACCTAATAAGTTTCATCAACCCCTACTAACACAATAATATCCTCAATACAATCAATGAGACCCAGAGATAATTTAACATTTTGCCAAAATTTAACTAAACGGCTTATTTATTAATTTATATAAATGTGTTAAATGAAATCAATGTAGCCCATTTGTTTTTTAAAAAAGCCCTCAAATTTTACAGCAATTATTCCCTTTTTTGTTTAATTTAATTCCTTTTCGTCTTTTACAGAAACTACTAAATACATTTTTTTTATTCTATTCACAACTTATCCCTTTCAGATAAAATCAAAACATTCCCTCCCACGTAGCTCTTACTCAAACACTGCACTGGCGACGTACGTGACTCAAGTGCGCTGAAATGTTCCGTCCCGATCCTGGTTAGGGTGTGGTGGTCGGGACGGCAGCTTCGTCGCGCTCAGGCCCGTCCTGGCTCGCTCAGGCCCGTCCTGGCTGGCTCTGGCCCGTCCTGGCTCGCTCAGGCCCGTCCTGGCACACTCAGGCCCATCCTGGCTCGCTCAGGCCCGTCCTGGCTGGCTCTGGCTCGGCCTCCCATCACAACTCCTGCTCTGACAGAACGGCTCTCCGTCCGTGAATTGCGGTCCTCTTCTCTGAGCTTCCAGCTCTGTAGGCTCCGGTCCGGGACTGTTTGACCGTCTTTTAGTCTTGACGACACCAAAGTACGGCCACTTGTATTCCTGTGTGATTAAACAGGAAAACATTCAGCACTGCAGCAGTCGAGGACTGCAGTTGTCCATCCCTGCCTTAGGCCACGTTTACACAGAGTATTTACAAAAACTGATATTTCCCCCTCTACGTTTTGAAAAATACCATCATTTACATCTGATCGTTTTCAAAATCTCTTCATTTACATGAACCCGCACAAATACTATATACAGCAAATGTGTTTGCTGTTTTGTGCAGTCCACCCTTGTCAGCTAAATAGTAGAGGGTGCAGCTACTTTTTTCATTACACTGACCGAGGACGGCATGAAAGTCGTCTGACCTTCTATGTGGGGGCGCAGTAACTCTGAAAGGGACAGTATTGATGACCGCGACATCCTGAAGTTCTCAAACCATTCCTCCGGGACAACTCCTTCGTTTTCAGAGTTTTCTCAGCAGCGAGCGGCTCGTCCTGATCGGATCCAAAAAGGACGATGACGCCGTTGCCAGGCAACCCTGTCTTGGTTGGAGATAAAGTTGATGTAAAATTGCAGACCTCCTAGCACTCCTTCTCCTCTGCTCCTCCACATAATACAGCAGTTGTGAATGCAAATGCAAACAGATGAAAAGTGTTTGCACAAACGTAAAACCTGCACTACTTTAACAGCATCCATCATGATCACAGCGGCCAAACAAACCACAAACACATGACGCTGGTGACATTGCTGTCGCATAATGTGACGTTCTGAAGCCTAAATGTCCGTTTCCCTCCGTTTACAAGCGAACGTGAAGACAGAGTTTTTGCAAATCTCCACTTTGGCCGGAGTTTTCAGGAATGATGGTTTTTGGAGACTTTGAGCTTCGTTTTCGTGTAAACGAACGGCCAAAACGCATAAAAACACCACCGTTTTTGCTACGTGTAAACGGGGTCTCAGACCTGGACAGGTTGGACTGACGGCTACAGGTGGAGAGTCTGAGTCATCGTCCTGACAGGAAGTGTCTTAGATCCTCCCGTGTGGGTTTAATTCAGAAATGTCCTTTAATCAAGCAGATCATTAGTTGTTCCAGCAAAGACTTTTCAAGTGCAAGCGATACAGAACCGCCTGATGTTTAGTTTCACTCAGACTTCAGAATTTGTTGAATTAGTCTGATAAATATACAGAATTCAATCATTCTTATCTTTAACTAAAAGTAAGATGTTAACTGATAAACTCAGTTTTAACAGAATTATTAGGTGTTTGCAAGTTAAGTCAAATTATAAATGACACATTACTAAAAGTATAGTATTTTAATATCTTCTGCTCTCAGAAAACATAATTTTAACTCTTTATAACATACAAGGATCATTATGATCAAAACCTCAGGAATCCTGCATAAATGATATAAAACTGGACACATGATATAAAGTCCAGCAGTTCTCCACAGATCCAGATTCTGGTGTTAATAATTGTTGCTAGATCAGCTTCTGATCTCTAAACTGCTGCTTTGAACAATATTTTAACCTGAACACCAATCAAAGAGATTGGTGTGTATGTTGGTGTTTTCATCTTACTCTAGTGTCAGACTTGGACCAGAAAAGCTCAGGATGTTCAGTAAAGGTGAACATGTCAGAGGAACAACCAGGAACCCACATCATGGATGTAACAAAACTGTAAAACCTGTTTTATAAAGTCCAGATACGGTGATGACCCACATGGACCAGATGACAACGTTGATATTTGAAGAAACACTTGAACTTGAACATGTTTTACTGTTTTTGTTCAGGTTGAGGTGCTGCTTGTTGTCAGCGATCAGCTGTTCTTCTCTGGTCTCAGCTCTGAAGTCCAACCCCTCCCATCTGAAACATCTGGACCTGGGCTGGAACCAGCTGCAGGATTCAGAAGTGAAACATCTGTGTGTTTTCCTGGAGAGTCCAGACTGCAGACTGGAGACTCTGAGGTCAGACATGTTTTAGTTTTGTGTTCAGATGAATGTGATGTGAAAGTTGTGTTGACACTAACCTGCAGACATCAGGCTGATCTGCTGCTGATCCACACTGACCATCTGACTGCTCTGAGTTCTTCTTCTCTGCTTTAGTCCACTAACACTTTGTTTCTTCTTAAACTTCCTCTTCTGATTTATGACATAAAAACTAAACATCTGAATGTGTCAGACAGAAACAAGTGAAGAAGCAGAGATGTTTCTGAACCTGGAATAAAGAATCTGAACAAACAAGAGTTAACTGGGAAATTGGAAAAATACACTTGATCCAACATTTAAATACTGTAGGTAATACTAGAAATGTGATATTTATAATTTTTATTCTATTCAGAAAAATGTCAATTATATCTTGATCTTAAGGTCTTTTAAGAAACCAACTGAACATAAAGTTCCCAGATTGATCCAGGATTACATATTGTATTCCAGATTTCATCTCCAGCTGCTTTTCTCTGCAGCTTTTTCAAATGTTTTCCACGGTTGGATTAGTTTCATGGTTGATCATCTTGGTGTAGTTTTTCTGGGACAGTTGGGAGGTTTGTTGCATGAAAGTAGAAAGAAGTCCAGGATGTGTGAGGAAGGCTTGACATCTCCTACTGAGTTGATCCGGTGAGAAGTTACTTGCTGCAGAAGGTGTTTTTTAATGGCAGCCTGTCTGACAGCAAGGAGCTGCACTGTGGGGTACCACAGGGGAGCTGCCTTGGACCTATTTTTTACTCGATTTTTACAAATGATCTTCCATTAGTGTTGAAGAATGCAAAAGTTGTCATGTATGCGGATGATTCGACCATGTACAGTGCTGCACCAACAAATATTGAGCTATCTGAAATCTTGAACATCGAACTGGAGAAAGTGGTTGACTGGGTGCATAAAAATAAATTGGTGTTAAATATCTCTAAAACAAAAAGCATGATATTTGGTTCCAGACATGCATTAGTAAATGATCCTCAACTAAAGCTGTCAGTTGATGGAACACAAATTGAGCAAGTTAACAAGATCAAGTTACTGGGAATAGTATTGGACAACAAACTTTCATGGTCAGAACATATCGATCACATTACGAAAAAAATGGGTAAAAGTATTGCAGTAACAAGAAAGTGCTCCAAGTATGTTGAACCAGATACTCTGAACCAAGTAATTAAGGCTCTAGTGTTGTCCCATCTGGACTATTGCCCAATTATTTGGTCGTCTGCAGGCACCAAAGATATTAATAAACTTCAAATTGCACAGAACAAAGCAGCTAGGATTGCTTTAAATTGTTCACTGCATGCAAATATCTTAAAAAGGCATCAGCATTTATCATGGCTGTTGGTTGTAGACAGATTAAAATTAAGTCTCCTTACTTTCATGAGGAAGTTGATTAATAGTAAAAAAACACAATATTTCGCAGATCAGATAGTGCTCACTAGAAACGTCAATAAATATCCAACCAGACAATCATGTTACGATCATTTACTGGCACCTAAGCCAAGAACAAACTTTTTAAAACACATTGTTATTTACAGAACTATCACAGGATGGAACGCGTTACCTTATAACATCAAAAATATTACATCAAAATACAGTTTTAAAAAGGTAGCTCAAGACTTTTTACATAAAATTCAATGAGTGACAAATATATCACATGCTATAATTTATTACAGAAATGTATTTGTGGGTTATACTTCGTGGTATTGGAATGACTGTATGATTCCTTTTTTTTTCACCACTAATGTATTTTAGACTTAAAGTTTGCTGTTAGTGTGTATTATGACTCGGTGTTACGGTGATCCGTAACTGCGATATATGTGTGTATGTATGAACTATGTATGTTCTTTTAAAATTGCATTGGGGACCCCAGGAAGAATAGCTGATGTTGCGACATCAGCTAATGGGGATCCTATAAATAAACAAATAAACAAATAAACAAATCCTGGATGATTCCGCTGCAGGAAGACGATCCAGGATGAGGAGGTGCAGCTATGTGAAGCCAGGTTGAATTAATCCTGGTACGTGCACGTTGACGTCTGTCTTAAGCAGACCGTGAGGTCGGTCCCAGATTTCCTGGTTCACAAATGGAGGACGAGTGTCGCTGATGTTTCACCGAGTGAACAACAGCTTCTAATGGAAATGTATGAGGAGCTTAAACAGCTGATACGTTCAGAAATGTCCTCCAATCGCTGTTGATAAACTCAGAGAGTCTGACAGACAACAGTGGACAGACTGAATGTGTAGTCGTCCAACATATGAGCTGTAGAGCTCATTTACTGAATAACTTCTTACTGGGGCTGAAACCAGTCAAACCAACGTTGGCTTCCTTTGACTACCGTTACATTTAATTTCAACATATACAAGTTTACCAAATATAAAACTCTCACCATGGAAAACATCTCTTTCTAGGTTTTTAATATCATGTCTTAATAAGTCTGTTAAGATCATTTCATCCAGGTGACAGAAAGACATAACGTGCAAAAAATGTCTTTTTATGGTTTTCAGAGTGTAAAACTAAATATAAATACACGTGTGTTGAAGTAAGAAAAGTGTAATAAAGCTGCCATCCTCTTTTCTAATTCTCATCTATGTGGAGCCTGTAAGATGATGAAGATGATGCTGAATTGTAATTTATCTGTAAATGTTGATGAAAATGAGGAAACAAACACACAGAAAGGATGAATAAGTATTGATGAAATGATTGATTGATCAGAGTGACAGCTGACTGATCAGATGGCGCAGCAGGAGGAAGAAGTCCTGCTTGTTATTCTGGTCCAGACCAGGTTAGCTGCACACCAGAAATCTCCATGGTAACGAGTCCAGCCCTGCTTCTGTGCAAACACTAAGATTCTAACGTTTGTACTGACTGAGATATTCAAACACAACATGTTCCAGTAAGAAGTTGGTTATGTGCTTGTTTAACACTTGAAACTACTTTTACTACATGAAATATTAGACATCAGTTCTTCATGTTTTTGTGTCTCTGACATTAAAACAAATGCTTCATTTTCTCTTCATAGAAATGAATTTTCTCCTGACATGTTTGTTTGTGTGGATGGCATGAATATTGATGAAGATCTTTTTCACTGGTTCTGTTGGACTGTTGGAACCTGCATCCTGGTGGTTCAGCTCACTTCTTTTATTCTTTATTCAGGTTGGAGTTCTGCAGTCTGTCAGAGACCAGCTGTTCTTCTCTGGTCTCAGCTCTGAAGTCCAACCCCTCCCACCTGAAACATCTGGAACACTTGAAACATCTGAAACATCTGGACCTGAGCGGGAACCATGACCTGCAGGATTCAGGAGTGAAACATCTGTGTGGATTTCTGGAGAGTCCAGACTGCAGACTGGAGACTCTGGAGTAAGACATGTTTTAGTTGTGTGTTCAGATGAATCTGATGTGAAAGTTGTGTTGACACTAACCTGCAGACATCAGGCTGATCTCCTGCTGATCCACACTGACCATCTGACTTCTCTGGTTTCTTCTTCTCTGGTGTCTTTATTCAGGTTGTGGGGCTGCAGTTTGTCAGGGATCAGCTGTTCTTCTCTGGTCTCAGCTCTGAAGTCCAACCCCTCCCACCTGAAACATCTGAACCTGATAGGGAACGACCTGCAGGCTGCAGATGTGGAGCAGCTGTCTGGTCTGGTGCAGAGTCCAGACTACCAGCTGCAGACTCTCAGGTCAGTGGAGGTTGGAGTCGGCCCTGCTGCTTCCAGCAGCTTTCTACTAAAACCAGCTGATATCAAATCAAAGATCCAGTGTTTCCAGTGAAGCTGCAGCTTCTCAGTGGCTGCTTTCCCCAGTAAAGCTGTGAGAGGAGGATGATGACAGGCTGCAGGATCAGAGGATCCAGATGTTTGTTGTAGACCAGTGTTGTGCTGGTGTTCACGTGTCCAGAAATAAAGGTGTATTCCAGCTGATGGCCTTCCAGGATGTTCAGACACACAGCTGCTCCACTGCAGCTCTGAACTCTGAAGTCCTGTATGTGCTGATGGAGAGATCTCTGCAAACACTCCTTTATCTGCTCTCTTCTTTCTTCTTCCTCTACAGCTGATGGAGGGATCTCTGCAAACACTCCTTTATCTCATCTCTTCTTTCTTCTTCCTCTTCAGCTGATGGAGGGATCTCTGCAAACACTCCTTTATTTGCTCTCTTCTTTCTTCTTCCTCTACAGCTGATGGGGGGATCTCTGCAAACACTCCTTTATCTGCTCTCTTCTTTCTTCTTCCCTCTATAGCTGATGGAGGGATCTCTGCAAACACTCCTTTATCTCCTCTCTTCTTTCTTCTTCCCTCTACAGCTGATGGAGGGATCTCTGCAAACACTCCTTTATCTGCTCTCTTCTTTCTTCTTCCTCTACAGCTGATGGAGCGAGTCTCTGCAAACACTCCTTTATCTACTCTCTTCTTTCTTCTTCCCTCTACAGCTGATGGAGGGATCTCTGCAAACACTCCTTTATCTCATCTCTTCTTTCTTCTTCCCTCTACAGCTGGAGAGAGTGAGTGTGTCCAGGACGGATGAGTCGTGTCCTGATCGTCTTCAGAGTTGAAGCAGAACCAGTTTGTGTGGACAAACTCTGACTGAACCGTGATGATGAAGATGAAGATGATGATGATGATAATGATGATGATGATGATGATGATGATGATGATGATGATGATGTACATAGTTTCTGAATTCCAGAGTTTTACTAACTTATAATATATTATTGTATTTAATATTAAGTCAAAAAGTCTTTATTGTTAAAAAACAGTACATCAAAATGTAGCCTTTAATCTGAACTTGAGTTTCGTTCGACATTGTTCCTCAAGCACTTCATCTAAAGTAGTAGGGAGGATGTTCCTACTACTAATGTAGTGATGGATAAATGTCTACACTGCCGCGGCGGAGCTGCTCAGCAAAGCAGCCGTCTCCTCCACTGAGTCACATGACTCCCCCGGTGTTTTCTTTTAAATTACATGTTTCCGTTTCATTCCAAGTTTTCCTTTATTTGTTGTTTTCAGCTTCGTCAGGTTTTTAAAGTTTCTCTCCGCGTCACTGATGAAGAGAGAGAGTGAAGAGAAATAACAGCGTTTGTTCATGAAACACGAAACACAAATGAACTTGACTTGGTCAATGAATGTTCCTCAGTTTGTTCCAGTAAATATTGTAAATGTTTTCTGGATATTACGATGATTGTTAACACTTCAAAGAAAGTCAAAATTCTTCATTAAAACTTGGATCTTTTCTCTTGTTCAGTTTACTGTGGTTAATAAGTGTTTGTCTGTGATTAGTCTCAGTACCAGGAGCAGCACCGACCATCACAAGGCACTTTTTATTCTCTTGTTCACCATCAGCACAAATCTGCCTTTTATTTCATAAGAGAGATCATTTCACACTCTCTTTCTTTAATTTATTGTAATACTGACATAGATTACAGACTCATTTTACCACAAACTGCACAAAACACTTGAATATGCATCAGATATAAAGAAAGAACCCAAAAAGTTTAAGCCAATATCGATGAACTGAATTAAATTAAAACACATGAGAATCAGAATCAGATTTTATTGGCCAAGTTTGAATATTGCCCGACAAGGAATTTGACTCCGGGAATTTTGCTCACTCTACCCAGATTTAAAAGTAGCAGCAGTAAATAACAAATGTGGCACTTATTAACATAGATTAAGCGGCCCTCACTTGGATGAACTGTGCCGGGATCCCCCCCACACACTTGCCCACCCCCATACCCATGCAAATTGTGATGTTTTGCTGTGTGTTTGTTGCTTTTCTGTGCTGAGGTGTTTTTTGTACCTTGACACTGGGTATTTAATCTAGTGTGAAGATGCCTTTTTTTCCTCCTCCATCCCAGTGTCATCCTTCCTCCAAGAAATGGCGTCCGTACAAATGGCGCCAGCAGTCTTAACCGGAGTCAAGTTCTCTCATCTGACTATGTCTGACTTGGCAATAAAGCTTTTTATGATTCTGATTCTGATTCTGATATACAATTACAAAACTGAAAGGTGCAGCAGTATGAGGTGGACATGGTTATTGCAATTATGGGATTATTGCAACAAGCTTTAACTTGCAAAGAGGTACCAGACAGGGTTGCCCTCTCTCTCCTTCACTATTTGCAATATTTATTGAGCCTTTAGCAGCCGCTATTAGGCAAAATCAAAATATTGAAGGTATACAATGCAAAACATTAGATCACAAAATAAGTCTTTATGCAGATGACGTACTACTCTTCCTCCAGAATTCACAAACCTCACTATCACAGACAATTGCACTTATAGAGGGATTTTCATCTCTGTCTGAATATTCTAGTAAATGGTCTAAATCCACAGTTTTGTGCATTAACTGCAATTTCAGGAATACAGCCACTATTAAATTACAATCAGGAAACATTAGATATCTAGGCATAAATATCTCCCCTAGGCTGTCAGAGTTAATAAAACTAAATTATGTTCAACTTTTAAAAAAATAGAAGATGATCTTTCCAGATGGAGCTCTCTTCCTATTTCACTCATGGGGAGAATTGTTACCATCAAAATGATGGTTTTACCAAAAATAAACTATTTTTTCTCAATGATACCATCCAAACCCCTCCCTCTTGGTTTATGTCACTGGATTCATGTGTCAAAATTCTTGTGGAAGAATAAAACACCACGTATTAGTTTGAAGACATTACAAAAATCCAAAGAATGTGGAGGCTTAGATTTACCTAACTTCCAGTACTACTTCTTAGTTAATAAATTGCAGTATATGATAAAATGTTGTAAAAATAATTCTCTAGATAGTCAATGGCTGTATTCAAAACAAATGTTTTGCAATGATCTGGAAATCTCAGAGTTACCATTTATTAGTCAAAACATTAAACATCATACATTTTTTAAAAGCATTAATATCAGCTCAACTTTGACAGCCTGGTGGGAATTCTTTAAAGTAGCTAAAGTTTAACTTTTTCCATGTGATCAACAACCATCTGGAACAACCCAGATATCCTGAAAAATGATAAAAAGATGGTGAAACAAATTTTTAGAATACCAACAACTTAAGTCCATAATAAATAAAAAAATATAAACTCAACCAACTGGATCTGCAACTTCACGCTAAGATAATAGAGTTATTTAACTTAAGCACCCCAAAGTTGCTATCGAAACTTTACAGGTTAGTGTCCAAAATAGATAACTCAGTCTCTCTTCCGATTTCAAAATGGGAGGGGGATCCCTCTCTTAACACCGACCAGATTTCTTGGTCACAAATATGTTTAAATACTTTTCACTTTGACTAAGAACCCAAACTTCATAGAATACATTATACAGGACAAAGGATGTCACCTCTAATAATTTCGCCGTGGGGCCCTGTCCTTGGCTGGGGGGGGGGGGTCTATGGGAGGGGTTACCTCATGGCGGTGGGGGGGGGTGGCTCGGGTGGCTTGGGTGGGTGGCTGTGGCTAGGGCGTCTGGTTTTTCCTGGGGGGGGGGGCTGGGCTGTGGGCATGGGGGTCCCTCTCGGAGGCCCGGCCTTGCCTGGGTGGGGGTGGCTGTCTGCGCTGGGGGGGCATTGCTGCCTTGGTCCAGGGTGGCCCAGGGGGGGGTGGGTCCAGTGTTTCCAGTGAAGCTGCAGCTTCTCAGCGGCTGCATTCCCCAGTAAAGCTGTGAGAGGAGGATGATGACAGGCTGCAGGATCAGAGGATCCAGATGTTGGTTGTGGACCGGTGTTGTGCTGGTGTTCACGTGTCCAGAAATAAAGGTTCTTTCTTCTTTCTTCTTCCCTCTACAGCTGATGGAGGGATCTCTGCAAACACTCCTTTATCTGCTCTCTTCTTTCTTCTTCCTCTACAGCTGATGGAGGGATCTCTGCAAACACTCATTTATCTGCTCTCTTCTTTCTTCTTCCTCTACAGCTGATGGAGGGATCTCTGCAAACACTCATTTATCTCCTCTCTTCTTTCTTCTTCCCTCTACAGGTGGAGAGGAGGTGAGAGTGTCCAGGACGGATGTGTCGTGTCCTGATCGTCCTCAGAGGTTGAAGCAGAACCAGTTTGTGGCAGAGTCTGACTGGAGCGTGATGATGTTGATGATGATGATGATGATGATGATGATGATGATGATGATGATGATGATGATGATGATGATGATGATGTACATAGCTTCTGAATTCCAGAGTTTTACTAACTTCTCATATATGAATTTATTTCATGTTAAGGCAAAAAGTCTGTATTTTCATTATATTTTTGTCAAAAAACATTACATCAAAATGTAGCATTTAATCTGGACTTGAGTTTCGTTTGACATTGTTCCTCAAGCGCTTCGTCTAAAGTAGTATGGAGGAGGTCCCTACTACTAATGTAGTGATGGATAAATGTCACAGCAGCAATCTCCCCCACCGAGTCACGTGACTCCCCGCTGTTTTCTTTTTAATTACGTGTTTACGTTTCATTCCAAGTTTTCCTTTAGTTGTTGTTGTCGTGTTTTCAGCTTCGTCAGGTTTTTAAAGTTTCTCTCCGCGTCACTGATGAAGAGAGAGAGTGAAGAGATCTGTGGAAATAACAGCGTCGGTTCATGAAACATGAAACACAAATGAACTTGACTTGGTCAATGAATTTTCAATGAGTTTGTTCCAGTAAATATTGTAAATGTTTTCTGGATATTACGATGATTGTTAACACTTCAAAGAAAGTCACAATTCTTCAGTAAAACGTGGATCTTTTCTCTTGTTCAGTTTACTGTGGTCAAGTGTTTGTCTGTGATTAGTCTCAGTACCAGGAGCAGCACCGACCATCACAAGGCACTTTTTATTCTCTTGTTCACCATCATCACAAATCTGCCTTTTATTTCATAAGAGAGATAATTTCACACTCTCTTTCTTTTATTTATTGTAATACTGACATAGATTACACCAGAGGAGGATCTAGGGGGTGGCTACTTGGGCTCAAGCCCCGAATTTTTTCCAGAAGCCCCGGATCTAAAAAAACAAAAAACAAAAACAAAAAATCGTCTGGTCTAAATCTTGGATTAGGGTGCGGCGCAAGGGGCGGGCTCCCCTGGCCGGGGAGTGCACGGGCGGGCGCAGCGGTGGGGTAGAGCCATTCCCAGGTGTCTATGTCTTATGTCGTCAGTATGAATGGTACGGTGGGGCCCTGGCCTGGCTCGGAGGGCCGGCCCCCGTCAACTTGGATGGCTGGCGGGGGAGCGTGGACGTCTTTCCAGGGCCAGCTCTGCTGGTCCTGCCTCCTGGCTTCGGCCTCCGCTCCCCCTCCTGCCCCCCCTACACGACTCATACGCACATAGGCAGGGGCGGGGGGTCCGGGTCGTAGGGGACATTGTCCCACCTGGCCCGGTACTTCCTGCCTCACAGTTATAATAACACTGTAGACACTGCACATTCAACATTTAATAAATACATTTAACAAGGATACTTAGCGTCTTGGAGTGGAGGGTCATTGTCAGCATGATACCCTGAACTCCCCCTCCCTGTTTTTATTGCATTATTTACATGCACTCAACACCAGGGGCGGGAGGGGGATGTGTGTCCCCCCCCACCTCCCAAAAAATACAATGCATATGTATGCGTATATATATGTATATATATTAATAAGATAAATATATGTGACATATTAAAAAAAGGTATATCATAAGTATTTTATATTAACAATTTGCCTAGTGGACATATAAATTACTACATTTAAATGCATGTATTTGCAGTACCTTTGTAGTACCAGTTGTAGTACCAGTTGTAGTACTAGTTGTAGTACCAGTTGTAGTACCAGTAGTACCAGTTGTAGTACCAGTAGTACCAGTTGTAGTACTAGTTATAGTACCAGTTGTAGTATCAGTAATACTAATTGTAGTACCAGTTGTAGTACCAGTTGTAGTACTAGTTGTAGTATCAGTAGTACCAGTTGTAGTACCAGTTGTAGTACCAGTTGTAGTACAGGTTGTAGTACCAGTTATAATACCAGTTGTAGTACCAGTTTTAGTACCAGTAGTACTAGTTGTAGTACTAGTTGTAGAACCACTGGTACCAGTTGTAGTACCAGTTGTAGTACCAGTAGCGCTGATCAGACGCACTGATACATTGTCTCCATTTCAAACCAAGATTTCCAACCACAGAGATTTCCATGCACAGCTAATTATCCATGAGCCATCCAACAAACAGCAGTTTCAACAGCAGCATTTGCGACATCCAGTACCAAACAATTTCTTACTTCACATACAATGATTGCTCCAACTTGCTTCATTGCACATCCATTATTGTCTGCTTTATATCTTGTCCCAAAGTCCAGTTGCCTTTGTTATTTCCACCTTGTTTGGATCCCATTCATGTCCCAAGTCCAAGTAGCAGTGCATGGAATTCCAATGCAAAAGTTTTTTTTAACTTAATGTTCTGGCTGTTCCCGGTGCATGTTGGACTCCGGCAGGGCTGCCCACTGTCACCGGTACTGTTCATAATTTTTATGGACAGGATTTCTATGCGTAGCCAGGGGCCGGAGGGGATCTGGTTTGGGAACCTCAGGATTTCATCTCTGCTTTTTGCAGATGATGTTGTCCTGTTGGCTTCATCAGACCGGGACCTTCAGCATGTGCTGAGGCGGTTTGAAGCCGAGTGCGACGCGGCAGGGATGAGAATCAGCACCTCCAAAACCGAGGCCATGGTTCTCCATCGGGAAAGGGTGGCGTGCCTTCTCCGGGTGGGTGGAGAAGTCCTGCCTCAGGTGGAGGAGTTCAAGTATCTCGGGATCTTGTTCACGAGTGAGGGAACGATGGAACGTGAGATTGACGGATCGAGATTGACGGATCGGTGCAGCGTCCGCAGTTATGCGGTCGATGTACCGGACCGTCGTGGTGAAGAGGGAGCTGAGTCGAAAGGCGAAGCTATCGATTTACCGGTCAATCTACGCCCCTACCCTCACCTATGGTCATGAACTTTGGGTAGTGACCGAAAGGACAAGATCGCGGATACAAGCGGCCGAGATGAGTTTCCTCTGCAGGGTGGCTGGACGCTCCCTTAGAGATGAGTTTCCTCCCTTAGAGATGAGTTTCCTCCGCAGGGTGGCTGGACGTTCCCTTACAGATGAGTTTCCTCCGCAAGGTGGCTGGACGCTCCCTTAGAGATGAGTTTCCTCCGCAGGGCGGCTGGACGCTCCCTTAGAGATGAGTTTCCTCCGGAGGGCGGCTGGACGCTCCCTTAGAGATGAGTTTCCTCCGCAGGGTGGCCGGACGCTCCCTTACAGATAGGGTGAGGAGTTCGGTCACCCGGGAGGAGCTCGGAGTCGAGCCGCTGCTCCTTCACATTGAGATCCAGTCACCATGCAGCCAGTCATTGTGTGAAAATAAACTCAAAATATCCTACAAAACTTCATAAGCCAGCACAAAGTGTATGTTTATGTGAAAGAAAGAAAATGTATGAGAATGCTTTGGTGAGATTCTACGGTGAGTTGTGGTTAAAAAACTGTGTGTTCTCCCAACTAAGGCTCAGACTCCATTGTCCCGAAAACTTTTTCCACTTTCCCTTGGTTAACTGGCACCACACCCACAATTACCATGGGTGTGGCCAAGCTGTCACTCAGCAAACAGCAAAAACAAATCAATGAACTAGAACCAAAAATATGGGAAGTGGTGAAATCATAAATATGCCTTTAACAAAAACATTACTGCTGTTTTGGCTCCTACACAAGTTCTAGCACTAGTTCAGGGGTGGCCAACCCAGGTCCTCGAGAGAAACACTCCTGCATGTTTTAGATTTACCCTGCTTCAGCACACCTGAGTCTAATGAATGGTCCTAATTAGCTTGTCATCAAGGTCTGCACAATTCTGTTGATGACACAGGTACTTGTATCATGGTGTGTTGAAGCAGGGTATTATCTAAAACATGCAGGAGTGCGGCTCTCGAAGACCAGGGTTGGCCACCCCTGCACTAGTTGTAGTACCAGTTGTAATACCAGTTGTAGTACTAGTTGTAGTACCAGTTGTATTAGCAGTGGAAGTACTAGTTGTAGCACTAGTTGAAGTACCAGTTGTAGTACCAGTTGTAGTACTAGTTTTAGTACCAGTTAGAGCACCATTTGTAGTACCAGTAGTACCAGTTGTAGTTCCAGTAGTACCAGTTGTAGTACCAATTATAGTACAATTTGCAGTACCAGGTGTGGTACCAGTTATAGTACCAGTTGTAGTACCAGTAGTACCAGTTGTAGTACAAGTTATAGTACCAGTTATAGTACCAGTAGTACCAGTTGTGGTACCAGTAATACCAGTTGTAGTACAAGTTATAGTATCAGTAGTACCAGTTGTAGTACCAGTTATAGTACCCGTAGTACCAGTTATAGTACCAGTAGTACCAGTTGTAGTACAATTTGTAGTATCAGTTGTAGTACCAGTTGTAGTACCAGTTATAGTACCAGTTATAGTACCAGTAGTACCAGTTGTAGTATCAGGAGTACCCATTGCAGTACCAGTTATAGTACCAGTTATAGTACCAGTAGTACCAGTTGTAGTATCAGTTGTAGTACCAGGTGTAGTACCAGTTATAGTACCAGTTGCAGTACCAGTAGAAACAGTTGTAGTACAAGTTATAGTACCAGTTATAGTACATGTTGTAGTACCAGTAGTACAAGTTGTAGTCCGAGTTATAGTACCAGTAGTACCAGTTGTAGTACCAGTTATAGTACCAGTAGTACCAGTTGTAGTACCAGTTATAGTACCAGTAGTACCAGTTGTAGTACCAGTTATAGTACCAGTAGTACCAGTTGTAGTGCCAGTTGTATATGAGTTACTGCATGTAAATGCATTTATTTCCCCTCTAGTGGACACATAAGTTACTGCATTAAATGCCTTTATTTGCCCTCTAGTGGACATATAAGTTACTGCATTTAAATGCATTTATTTGCCCTCTAGTGCAGTGTTTTTCAACCGCGAGATATTGTCAGGTGTGCCGTGGGAAAATATCAATTTCTGTGCCTGTGCGTTCCAGCGTAGTAATCATGTGGTACACTTCTCTTCCATACCAGTAGGTGGCAGCAGCGCGTAACTAATTGCTTTGTCCCTGGAGACGCAGGAATTTATGCCTGATTGATGGTTCCGCGTTAAATCGACGCAGAGCCTACGACGTAGGGTACGGCGTAGGCTACGGTGTAGGCTCTGCGTTGGTGTAACGCGGAACCATCAATCAGCCTTTAGTGACGCATGGATGCAGCGGCAGGTGGCGTTGACGGTGGTAGCAGGACGACGGTGAAAGATGGATAAGTTTTTGAAGAGGAAAAATGCTGACTCTGAAATGGACCCTGGACAAAATCCAGACCCAGATGAAAGCTCTAGTATGAGTGGAGGTCAAAAGAGAGCAAAGACGGTGACGTCCAGCAAAGCTTGTGGAACGAGGCAATACAACGAAAGCTATCTTTCATTTGGATTTACTTTTACCGGAGATGCAACGGCGCCGACTCCGTTGTGCTTGGTATGTAGTGAAAAGCTCTCCAACAGTGCTATGGTCCCAAGTAAGCTTAAACGCCATCTACAAACAAAACACCCTTCACTCCAAAATAAAAATGTGGAGTATTTTGTTCGCCTGCGTGATCACACGGAGAAACAGGCAACTTTCATGAGAAAAACGGCAAAGGTAAACGAGAGAGCCCTTAAAGCTAGTTACCATGTTGCTGAACTTGTGGCTAAATCAAAAAAGTCCCACACTGTGGCAGAGCAATTAATACTTCCCGCTTGCAAAGCCATTGTAAATGAGATGCTCGGACCCGACGCGGCAAAAGAAATAGCCAAAGTCCCGCTCTCAGATAACACCATTTCCAGACGCATTAATGAGATGTCTGCAGATATTGAAAGTGTGGTTTTGGACAAGATCCGTATCAGTAATAAATTTGCTTTGCAAATTGATGAGTCTACTGATATAAGTGGACATGCTCAACTCTTGGCCAATGTGCGTTTTGTGGATGGAGACACAATCCGAGAAAACTTTCTTTTTTGCAAGGCTTTGCCAGAAAAAACAACAGGAGAGGAAATTTTTCGGGTCACGTCAGAATATCTGGAAAAAGGAGGACTCAAGTGGGAAAACTGCGCAGGTGTCTGCACTGATGGAGCCGCAGCCATGGTCGGGCGCATCAAAGGCTTTGTAAGCAGAGTGAAGGAAAAAAACCCAGATGTGATCAGTACGCATTGTTTTTTACATCACGAAGCCCTCGTAGCCAAGACTTTACCAGCAGACCTTGTTCCTGTGTTGGATGATGTTGTGCGCATGGTAAACTTTGTGAAGTCACGACCTGTGAAAAGTCGCATATTTGCAGCTTTGTGTGAGGAAATGGGAGCGGAGCATAAAGTGTTGCTGTTTCATACGGAGGTCCGGTGGTTGTCGCGCGGCAAGGTGCTGGCCCGTGTGTATGAGCTGCGAGAGGAACTTAAAGTGTTTCTGTCAAATGAGGGGTCTGATTACACAAAGCTGCTTGCAAGTGATGAGTGGTGTGCAAGGCTGGCATACCTGGCAGATATTTTTCATCACCTGAATGAACTTAACACACGAATGCAAGGCCGAAATGAAAACCTGCTTACAAGTACGGATAAAATAAATGGATTCCGTTCAAAAGTGCAACTCTGGCAGCAACATGTGGAAAGTGGCAATCTTGAAATGTTCCCACTCACCAAGAAATGGCAAGATGTTAATACTGCTGCGCTGTGTGAGATAATAGTTAAACATTTGAAAACTCTTGAGGAGAAGATGTCATTTTATTTCTCTTCAACCTCCACGGAGTGCCTTGACTGGGTTAGGGACCCATTCAGCTCAGCATCAGCTGTTGGAAAGGACATGACTTTACAGGAGCAGGAGGAACTAACTGAACTGAGACAAGATCGTGGTCTCAAGCTAAGATTTGCAGACCTGCCTTTGGACAGTTTTTGGTTGGCAGCTGCCAAGGAGTTCCCCATGCTGGCCAACAAAGCTGTTTTGACATTGCTCCCATTTTCCACAACATACCTGTGTGAGGTGAGCTTTTCCAGCCTTACTGCAGTAAAAACAAAAAACCGAGAAAGACTGAGAGCTGTGGATGAAGAGCTTCGTGTGTCTTTCATCAATACCTGCCAGGATATCAGCTCTGTGTTCATCCAAACAGGCCCAGGTTTCACACTGAGTGAGTATCAATATGAAAGATTATAAAATACTTTTTTCTTTGTGTTTAATAGATTCCTATTTTTAATTCAAGACGTTATAATTGTGGCAGGGTGCAGGATTGGGGCAGGAGACGGGAGGAGGACGGAAGCAGGAGCAGAGCGCGAGTAAAGCCCTGCTGGAGGTGCTGGAAGTGTTGGAGGTGCTGGAGGTGCTGGAGGTGCTGGAGGTGCTGGAGGTGCTGGAGGTGCTGAAGGTGCTGGAAGTGCTGGAGGTGCTGGAGGTGCTGGAAGTGCTGGAGGTGCTGGAGGTGCTGGAAGTGCTGGAGGTGCTGGAGGTGATGGAGGTGCTGGAGGTGATGGAGGTGCTGGAGGTGCTGGAATGCTGGAGGTGCTGGAGGTGCTGGAGGTGCTGGAAGTGCTGGAGGTGCTGCAGGTGCTGGAGGTGCTGGAATGCTGGAGGTGCTGGAGGTGATGGAGGTGCTGGAGGTGCTGGAGGTGCTGGAGGTGCTGGAGGTGCTGGAAGTGCTGGAGGTGCTGGAGGTGCTGGAGGTGCTGGAAGTGCTGGAAGTGCTGGAAGTGCTGGAGGTGCTGGAGGTGCTGGAGGTGCTGGAAGTGCTGGAGGTGCTGGAGGTGCTGGAGGTGCTGGAACGCTGGAGGTGCTGCAGGTGCTGCAGGTGCTGCAGGTGCTGGAGGTGCTGGAGGTGCTGGAGGTGCTGGAGGTGCTGGAAGTGCTGGAAGTGCTGGAGGTGCTGGAGGTGCTGGAGGTGCTGGAAGTGCTGGAAGTGCTGGAAGTGCTGGAGGTGCTGGAGGTGCTGGAGGTGCTGGAAGTGCTGGAGGTGCTGGAGGTGCTGGAGGTGCTGGAACGCTGGAGGTGCTGGAGGTGCTGGAGGTGCTGGAGGTGCTGGAAGTGCTGGAGGTGCTGGAGGTGCTGGAGGTGCTGGAACGCTGGAGGTGCTGGAGGTGCTGGAGGTGCTGGAGGTGCTGGAGGTGCTGGAATGCTGGAGGTGCTGGAAGTGCTGGAGGTGCTGGAGGTGCTGGAGGTGCTGGAGGTGCTGGAGGTGCTGGAGGTGCTGGAGGTGCTGGAAGTGCTGGAAGTGCCGGAGGTGCCGGAGGTGCCGGAGGTGCCGGAAGTGCTGGAAGTGCTGGAGGTGCTGGAGGTGCTGGAGGTGCTGGAGGTGCTGGAGGTGCTGGAGGTGCTGGAGGTGCTGGAAGTGCTGGAGGTGCTGGAGGTGCTGGAAGTGCCGGAGGTGCCGGAGGTGCCGGAGGTGCCGGAGGTGCCGGAAGTGCTGGAAGTGCTGGAAGTGCTGGAGGTGCTGGAGGTGCTGGAGGGGCTGGAACGCTGGAGGTGCTGGAGGTGCTGGAGGTGCTGGAGGTGCTGGAGGTGCTGGAGGTGCTGGAGGTGCTGGAATGCTGGAGGTGCTGGGAGTGCTGGAAGTGCTGGAATGCTGGAGGTGCTGGGAGTGCTGGAAGTGCTGGTGCACGTTTTTTCTCGAAACGTTAAAATGTTCTAATAAAAACGTTTCTGCACCGATCTGTGTGTCCGCTGTCCTGTCTGGTGACCCTGTAGCAGCGAGACCTGCTACAATAATATAGAGTCATTCTTCAATGTTAAACAAAAAGCTTATATTAATAATATAACACTTTTTTTTTATTTTTTATTTCACGTTTTCAGCTGGTGGTGTGCCGCAGGATTTTTTCAATGAAAGAAACGTGCCTTGGCTCAAAAAAGGTTGAAAAACACTGCTCTAGTGGACATATACATTACTGCATTAAATTTACTTATTTGCCCTCTAGTGGACATATTAGTTACTGCATTTAAATGCATTTATTTGCCCTCTAATGGATATATAAATTACTGCATTTAAATGCATTTATTTGCCCTCTAGTGGACATATAAATTACTGCATTTAAATGCCTTTATTTGCCCTCTAGTGGACATATAAGTTACTGCATTTAAATGCCTTTATTTGCCCTCTAATGGATATATTAGTTACTGCATTTAAATGCATTTATTTGCCCTCTAGTGGACACATACGTTACTGTTTTTAAATGCATTTATTTGCCCTCTAGTGGACATATAAATTACTGCATTAAAATGCATTTATTTGCCCTCTAGTGGACATATATATTACTGCATTAAAATGACTTATTTTCCCTCTAGTGGACATATAAATTATTGCATTTTAACTGCATTTATTTGCCCTCTAGTGGACACATAAATTACTGCAAATAAACGCATTTATTTACCCACTAGTGGACATATAAGTTACTGCATTAAATGCCTTTATTTGCCCTCTAGTGGACAAATAAGTTACTGCATTTAAATGCATTTATTTGCCCTCTAGTGGACATATAAATTACTGCATTAAAATTTCTTGTTTGCCCTCTAGTGGACATATTTGTTACTGCATTTAAATTCATTTATTTGCCCTCTAGTGGACATATGAGTTACTGCATTTAAATGCATTTATTTGCCCCCTAGTGCACATATAAATGCCTAAATTTAAATGGATTTATTTGCCCTCTAGTGGACATATAAATTACTGCATTTACATGCCTTTATTTGCCCTCTAGTGGACATATAAGTTACTGCATAAAAATTACCTATTTGCCCTCAGGTGGAAATATAAGTTACTGCATTTAAATGCATTAATTTGCCCTCTAATGGACATATAAATTACTGAATTAAAATTACTTATTTGCCCTTTAGTGAACACAAAAAATACTGCATTTAAATGCATTCATTTACCCCTAGTGGACATATAAATTACTGCATTAAAATTACTTATTTGCCCTCTAGCGAACACAAAAAATACTGCATTTAAATGCATTTATTTGCCCCCTAGTGGACATATAAATTACTGAATTAAAATAACTTATTTGCCCTCTAGTGAACACAAAAAATACTGAATTAAAATTAATTATTTGCCCTCTAGTGGACATATTAGTTACTGCATTTAAATGCATTTATTTGCCCTCTAGTGGACATATAAGTTACTGCATTTAAATGCATTTATTTGCCCTCTAATGGATATATAAATTACTGCATTTAAATGCATTTATTTGCCCTCTAGTGGACATATAAATTACTGCATTTAAATGCCTTTATTTGCCCTCTAATGGATATATTAGTTACTGCATTTAAATGCATTTATTTGCCCTCTAGTGGACATATAAGTTACTGCATTTTAATGCATTTATTTCCCCTCTAGTGGACATATACGTTACTGTTTTTAAATGCATTTATTTGCCCTCTAGTGGACATATAAATTACTGCATTAAAATGCATTGATTTGCCCTCTAGTGGACATATATATTACTGCATTAAAATGACTTATTTTCCCTCTAGTGGACATATAAGTTACTGCATTTAAATGCATTTATTTGCCCTCTAGTGGACATATAAATTATTGCATTTTAACTGCATTTATTTGCCCTCTAGTGGACACATAAATTACTGCAAATAAACGCATTTATTTACCCACTAGTGGACATATAAGTTACTGCATTAAATGCCTTTATTTGCCCTCTAGTGGACAAATAAGTTACTGCATTAAAATTTCTTGTTTGCCCTCAGGTGGAAATATAAGTTACTGCATTTAAATGCATTTATTTGCCCCCTTGTGGACATATAAATTACTGCATTAAAATTACTTATTTGCCCTCTAGTGGACATATTAGTTACTGCATTTAAATTCATTTATTTGCCCTCTAGTGGACATATGAGTTACTGCATTTAAATGCATTTATTTGCCCCCTAGTGCACATATAAATGCCTAAATTTAAATGGATTTATTTGCCCTTTAGTGGACATATAAATTACTGCATTTACATGCCTTTATTTGCCCTCTAGTGGACATATAAGTTACTGCATAAAAATTACTTATTTGCCCTCAGGTGGAAATATAAGTTACTGCATTTAAATGCATTAATTTGCCCTCTAATGGACATATAAATTATTGAATTAAAATTACTTATTTGCCCTTTAGTGAACACAAAAAATACTGCATTTAAATGCATTCATTTACCCCTAGTGGACATATAAATTACTGCATTAAAATTACTTATTTGCCCTCTAGCGAACACAAAAAATACTGCATTTAAATGCATTTATTTGCCCCCTAGTGGACATATAAATTACTGAATTAAAATAACTTATTTGCCCTCTAGTGAACACAAAAAATACTGAATTAAAATTAATTATTTGCCCTCTAGTGGACATATAAGTTACTGCATTTAAACGCATTCATTTGCCCTCTAGTGGACATAAAAGTTACTGCATTTAAATGCATTTATTTGCCCTCTAGTGGACATATAAATTCCTGCATTTAACTGCATTTATTTGCCCCCTAGTGGACATAATAATTACTGCATTTAAATGCATTTATTTGACCCCTATTGGAAATATAAGTCCCTGCATTTAAACACATTTATTTGCCCTCTAGTGGACATATAAGTCACTGCATTTAAACGCATTTATTTGCCCTTTAGTGGACACATAGATTACTGCATTATAGTTACTTATTTGGCTTCTAGTGGACATATAAATTACTGCATTTAAATGACTTGTGTGTCCTCTTGTGGATATATTAATTACTGCAAATAAATGCATTTATTTGCCTTCTAGAGGACATATAAATTACTGCATTTAAATGCATTTATTTGCCCTCTAGTGGACATATGAGTTACTGAATTAAAATTACTTATAATCAGATATGATCAGATGTGATTGATCAGATGTGATCAAATAGATCAGATATGATCAGGTGTGATTGATCACATATGATCAGATAGATCAGATATGATCAGGTGTGATTGATCACATATGATCAGATATGTTTGATCAGATATGATAAGATGTGATCAGATATGATCAGATGTGATTGATCTGATGGATCAGATATGATCAGATGTGATTGATCAGATATGATCAGATATGATCAGATAGATCAGATGTGATTGATCAGCAGCCCCAGAGACTCGGGGTTCTGCTCTGTGGTTGATGCTCCAGTTTCACCACCAGAGGGCAGCAGTTTCCAACAAACTGAAAGTCCTGCTTCATCCAGCAGCATGTTTTCATGTTTTCATGGTTTCATTTTTTCATGGTTTCATAGTTTCACGGTTTCTTGGTTTCATGGTTTCATAGTTTCATGGTTTCATGGAGCTGCAGGACTAAAATCCTGCAGGACAGTAATTCTGCTTTAGAGGGTTTATCAATCTGTAGAGGTTTTTTTCAAGGTTGGTGAGGAAAATCAGTTCAGATCTTATATTATTTACGCCTGTTCCTTCCAGCCTTCCTTCCAGCAGGAAAACATGAGTAACGCCTGTGATTCATGAGCTCACCTTCACCTATGGGGGGTAAAGAGCAGTAAATCTGACGGATGCAGCATCGTGACAAACCTGGCCGCCGTAAAGTCTCGCTGTTTCCTCCAGTGACTCCACCAGCACCAGCAGCCAGTCTTACTCCCTAAACCACTTCCTTTACTGTGTTTTACTCCCTAAACCACTTCCTTTACTGTGTTTTACTCCCTAAACCACTTCCTTTACTGTGTTTTACTTCCTAAACCACTTCCTTTACTGTGTTTTACTCCCTAAACCACTTCCTTTACTGCGTTTTACTCCCTAAACCACTTCCTTTACTGCGTTTTACCCCCTAAACCACTTCCTTTACTGCGTTTTACTCCCTAAACCACTTCCCTTACTGTGTTTTACTCCCTAAACCACTTCCTTTACCGTGTTTTACTGTGTTTTACTCCCTAAACCACTTCATTTACTCCCTAAAACACTTCCTTTACTGCGTTTTACTCCCTAAACCACTTCCTTTACTGTGTTTTACTCCCTAAACCACTTCCTTTACTGCGTTTTACCCCCTAAACCACTTCCTTTACTGCGTTTTACTCCCTAAACCACTTCCTTTACTGCGTTTTACTCCCTAAACCACTTCCTTTACTGTGTTTTACTCCCTAAACCACTTCCTTTACTGTGTTTTACTCCCTAAACCACTTCCTTTACTGTGTTTTACTCCCTAAACCACTTCCTTTATTGCGTTTTACTCCCTAAACCACTTCCTTTACTGTGTTTTACTCCCTAAACCACTTCCTTTACTGTGTTTTACTCCCTAAACCACTTCCTTTACTGCGTTTTACTCCCTAAACCACTTCCTTTATTGCGTTTTACTCCCTAAACCACTTCCTTTACTGTGTTTTACTCCCTAAACCACTTCCTTTACTGTGTTTTACTCCCTAAATCACTTCCTTTATTGCGTTTTACTCCCTAAACCACTTCCTTTACTGTGTTTTACTCCCTAAACCACTTCCTTTACTGCGTTTTACTCCCTAAACCAATTCCTTTACTGCGTTTTACTCCCTAAACCACTTCCTTTACTGCGTTTTACTCCCTAAACCAATTCCTTTACTGCGTTTTACTCCTTACATAATTGCCAAACCAAACCAAACATCCATAGTTCAGAATATAGCAGCGTTTTAGAGAAAACTAAAGCTTGTGTTATCGTACCTGTCGGACACAACAAGCTGCTGATCTCTGGCTTCAAACCTTCTGCTGCAACACGTGCTCAGAATCCTCCCGGATTCCAGACTGGAGACGGAATCAGACCACCGGCATTCCTGCGTGACCTCAGGCCGACACGCCCTCAACATTTGTTTACCATCATCTGTCCTGCCTTATCTTAGCATCCTGTACTTCTGTATTCCTGCTCCGTCTAACCATCCAGCAATCTGCAGTCAGATATAAAACAGTCTTGTTCTGCTTCCACTTTAGGTAACAACCTCTGAAAAAGCGCTGAGGTTGTGATGGATTTCCAGAATAAGCAGGGCAGGTTTTTCTGTCGGACGGAGGGCAGAGGTCGGACAGGAATAGAAAGGAATGGAGAGGTTGGTGTTAAGAGGGAAATGCCTTCACAAACATCCAGCCCTGTGCAGGAAGAACATCAACATATACTGGAAATGTAGAATATTTTTACATGTAAAGTTCTCAAGCTGCTCATTTCAATAAACATCATGAAAATCTTTGGAGCGGCTGCGATGAAAATCTTGTTCTGTGGATTTTATTTAGAGATTAATTTGGTGTCGGAGCAAATAAGTGCCAGGACTTTACAGGAAAGTGATTAAAGTGGACAGAAATGTTTAAATTCAGATTACAGTTCACACCACACAAGTTACAGTCCAGTTGCTGTTTAAACTTTTGTATCTATTTTTAGTTTAGTTTAGTTTATTGTTTTGCACAGTTTTAAAGATATACAAATATCAAAGGTAAATACTATACGGTGCAGGAAGAGGCAAAAAACCCAATGGGCTTATTTGAAGCCTCCACCGTTATTAACATTCTACATGTTATAAAGACCGGTGTATCGGTGTATGCGGTCAGTGTACCGGTGTATGAGATGAGTAGAGAGATGAGTTTCCTCCCTTAGAGATGAAGTTATATTTATAGGTTATATTTGCAGCCAGTTTGATATGAATATGCTACATAAATGCCAAAAGTAGAAACCAAGTAGAAACCAAACATCTATACTGTTGATGTGTCGGCACACTAAATATTCAGGATGTGACTACGGGCATTCAGGGGCAACAGAATGT
Source organism: Cololabis saira (assembly GCF_033807715.1). Lineage (NCBI taxonomy): Eukaryota > Metazoa > Chordata > Actinopteri > Beloniformes > Belonidae > Cololabis > Cololabis saira. The sequence continues at coordinate 45,193,599 of NC_084600.1, forward strand.
TGAACTGGGTTGTAGGTTTTACGGGAAATGTTGAACTGTGTTGTAGGTTTTACGGGAAATGTTGAACTGTGTTGTAGGTTTTACGGGAAGCCGCTAAAGAGAAGCTAAAACAGTAGCAGGTGGTTTCTCTGCTGGTTCCTGCTGCTAATAATAATACATGACTCGGCTAAAAGGGACTAGCATCACCCTGCAGAGGATGCTGATGATTCTGATGAGATTACGTCAGTAAAATGTCTTACAAAGATCTTAAATTAGTTCTGAAAACATAATGTGACCGTAGTTATCATCCTGCTTCTGTAGTTGGTAGTTAAAATCCAGCTGACTAGATTCAAGCTAGCTGTTACATGCCCACAGGATATCATTATTATCATTAGATATTTTATTTTTACACTCAACAAAAGCTGCAACAACAGTACTGGGTAGTTAGATAGCGGTTCCTTTGGAAAAGGAACTGCTTGAACTTTGTAGCGACTGAACTGTGGATGTCGTAGGAACTTTGGTATTTGCTGCTCTAAACGCTGACACTTGATCCAAAGTGACGTCCAGGTTTTCAACAGAGTTCAGGATGGGATTGGTTCATGGTTTAGTCCACTGTAGCTAACTGTAGCTAACCGATCACTTTGTTATTGATCCCATTCCCTGGGGAGAAGGACTGAAGGATCCAGGGAAACATCTTGATGCATCACTTTGTATAAAAACATTAGTGCTTGATTGTCAGCACTTTTTAAGTTGTTTATCACATCCTGCAGGGGTCCTCCAACTTAGAAAGAAATAAAGGATTTTTTTTTTTTTACTTTTTATTTTTAGTTTTATAATAGAGAATTTTACAACCTGATCTCATAAAAATCTGTGAAATGCCCACGACCTCTCACCACTATTTTCCGTGGTATATACACGGAAAATGGTATAATTCTGTGTGAGCACCACGGATATTGTACCATGCGAAGTTAATGGGATCCGTTTACTTGATATATACACGGATTATGACATTATTATTATTTATATATTATTATTTGTTATAGTGGCTAAATTATGAGTTTTTGTCATGCAAGGTACTGTTTGTTACTGTCAGTTTGTAAAAGCATGTTTTTAACGCTGTTTAGCAGTGTTTTATTGAGGTTTTAATGGGAGCACCACGGATATAGTACTATGCGAAGTCAATGGGATTTGACTGCTCTTATACCATTGAATGAAGGACAAAACGATAACAATCATCCCATAGATATGGGCCGGTAGGGCCCTACTCTACCTACTAGTAGGCGCAGGAGGCTGTTATCGCCCCTTTCTCTGGCTAACCCCATGTTATTAATGCTTGCTATGGAGCTCACACATCATTATCGCCCCTTTCTATGGCTAACCCATGTTATTAATGCTCAGTAGGCACAGAAGTTTTGTTATGAAGCTCACACCTCACCTCCCTTTTTTATGTATTTAGCTAGAATTTTAAAACCTGAACAATAGAATTCAACGTAAAATGTCAGATCTTGTCCATTAAAAACAATACTTTTTGGAACATAGTGCACCGACCACAGATAAGATAAGGCCTTGCCTGCCTGGGCAACACATTAACTGGTTAGTGCAGTTGACTGTGGTCTGGGAGACTGGTTAGTGCAGTTGACTGTGGTCTGGGAGACTTGTTAGTGCAGTTGACTGTGGTCTGGGAGACTGGTTAGTGCAGTTGACTGTGGTCTGGGAGACTGTGGTTCCAGACACGTTCTGGGCACGACTTGTTCGCCACAGTATTTTCCTCATTGTGTTATGGTTTTCTTTTAATATCTTTAACATTTCTAAACACAAAAACATGAAAGTGTCCTTGATAATTCAATAATACAATAGGTTCATGATAAGGACATCCGTTTTAATTAGTTCTCCTTCGATTATGACATGTTATTAATGCTCAGTAGGCACAGGAGGTTTGTTATGTATTGTTATAGGTTTGCCTATGAGGCCTATTTTGTGTCTATTTTTTGCACAGTTCACTAACGCTTTGAGCTAGGAGGCTGAAATTCTAGACTCTGTATCAGGAGGTGACTCTCATCCACTGTGCCGAGTTTCAGATAAGTGTGACCTTCGGAAGTGTCAAAGGTCACCGCGTGTGTTGCTTTTCGGGCCTGTGAAGCCTATTTTGTGTCTTTTTTTGCATAGTTCACTAATGCTTTGAGCTAGGATGCTGACATTCTAGACTCTGTATCAGGAGGTGACTCTCATCCACTGAGAGTTTCAGATCTGTGTGACCTTCGGAAGAGCCAAAGGTCACCATGTGTGGTGCTTTTCTCGGGCCTTTTTTGTGTGTTTTTTTAATAATTCACTAACGCTTTGAGCTGGGAGGCTGATTTTTGACTATGTTGCAATGCAGAAGGCCCTTTGCTAGGATCTTTTGGTCCCGTGGCTGTACGACTTCCACAGAGCTAGTTGGCGTTGCAGAGGGTTCACAGAGTTGAGACTTGGCAAGCCCAATCAAGGCCCTATATGGAGGTCACAGGTCAAGTTTTACTAGGTTTGGTCAAATGTTGTGGCAACGGCATCCGTTCGAATGTTGGAAAAGTTTCAAAGTGCCGCCCATCGAAAAGTACAGGTCCGATCTGCACCAAACTAACGTCTGTCCGATCAGGGGATGCCCCCGAACAACATATAAAAAATTCAGACTTCTATGACTTCTGCAACAGTGTTTCCTCCAAAACGTCCTGCCTGGTTAGGAGGGTGTAGAAACGTATAGGTCTGAGAGCCTCCTGACTAATGGAACAGGGCCTATTTTGTGTCTTTTCTTGCATAGTTCACTAACGCTTTTAGCTAGGAGTCTGACATTTTTATATGTTGTTTGGGGGCATCCCCTGAACAGACACTTCCTTGCCACTTCCTTGTTAGTGACTTTTTGCTGGCTATAAGCAATATTTTCAAAAGGTGTACATCCTGGGGATTGAGTTCAGTTGGTAGATTACACAGATAAACAGATTTCAAGCTATACTCAATTTCAAAGCCAAGAATTGATTGTATCTCTCTAGCTACATCCAGCCAGTAAGGTTGGATCACTGGGCAACACCAGCAGATATGACAGTGGTCGGCCATTGTATTATTACATTGTCTCCAACAGTATCCAGATTCAGTTCCGCCACCTTGTAGATAATTATGTCCTTCTCAGGGTATATGCATATATATATATGTATGTATTTATTTATGTATTTATTTATTTATTTATTTATTTATTTATTTATTTATTTATTTATTTATTTATATATAATGTATGATGGTGACAGATGTGCAGAATTCCTCTAACCTCAATAACTAAATGATGGTGAGATTAGCAGCTTCATGTTTGTGTATTTAGTCCATGGGGGTTTAGTCCGCTGGTATTTTATTTTCTACTTACAGTACGATGATCTGGGTTTGGCAAATTCCCTTTTCTGGATAGGAACTACTTATACGTTAGGAACTACTTATACGTTCAAATACAGGGGGGGGCTATAACTACCGTGACAACCGCCTTCTTTAGACCTTCAAGTCAACCATTCCTAGTATTCTGCAGTTTATCACATTTAAACTCTTTCATCCTGACATGTTTTTCCTCCATGAAACCCTTTCTTCTTCCGTTACTGAGAACACGTATCGTTTCTGAGCTTTGATTCAGAATATCAGTGTTTTATTTCTGAGCTTTGATTCAGCGTATCAGTGTTTTATTTCTAGGGTTTGATTCAGTGTATCAGTGTTTTATTTCTAGGGTTTGATTCAGTCGTATCAGTGTTTTATTTCTAGGGTTTGATTCAGTCGTATCAGTGTTTTATTTCTAGGGTTTGATTCAGTCGTATCAGTGTTTTATTTCTGAGGTTTGATTCAGCGTATCAGTGTTTTATTTCTAGGGTTTGATTCATATATCAGTGTTTTATTTCTAGGGTTTGATTCATATATCAGTGTTTTATTTCTAGGGTTTGATTCAGTCGTATCAGTGTTTTATTTCTAGGGTTTGATTCAGTCGTATCAGTGTTTTATTTCTAGGGTTTGATTCATATATCAGTGTTTTATTTCTAGGGTTTGATTCAGTGTATCAGTGTTTTATTTCTAGGGTTTGATTCAGCGTATCAGTGTTTTATTTCTAGGGTTTGATTCATATATCAGTGTTTTATTTCTAGGGTTTGATTCAGTGTATCAGTGTTTTATTTCTAGGGTTTGATTCAGCGTATCAGTGTTTTATTTCTAGGGTTTGATTCAGTCGTATCAGTGTTTTATTTCTAGGGTTTGATTCATATATCAGTGTTTTATTTCTAGGGTTTGATTCAGTCGTATCAGTGTTTTATTTCTAGGGTTTGATTCAGTCGTATCAGTGTTTTATTTCTAGGGTTTGATTCAGCGTATCAGTGTTTTATTTGTAGGGCTTGATTCAGTGTATCAATGTTTTATTTCTAGGGTTTGATTCAGTCGTATCAGTGTTTTATTTCTAGGGTTTGATTCATATATCAGTGTTTTATTTCTAGGGTTTGATTCATATATCAGTGTTTTATTTCTAGGGTTTGATTCAGCGTATCAGTGTTTTATTTCTAGGGTTTGATTCAGCGTATCAGTGTTTTATTTGTAGGGTTTGATTCAGTCGTATCAGTGTTTTATTTCTAGGGTTTGATTCAGTCGTATCAGTGTTTTATTTCTAGGGTTTGATTCAGTCGTATCAGTGTTTTATTTCTGAGGTTTGATTCAGTCGTATCAGTGTTTTATTTCTGAGGTTTGATTCAGCGTATCAGTGTTTTATTTCTAGGGTTTGATTCATATATCAGTGTTTTATTTCTAGGGTTTGATTCATATATCAGTGTTTTATTTCTAGGGTTTGATTCAGCGTATCAGTGTTTTATTTCTAGGGTTTGATTCAGCGTATCAGTGTTTTATTTCTAGGGTTTGATTCAGCGTATCAGTGTTTTATTTCTAGGGTTTGATTCAGCGTATCAGTGTTTTATTTCTGAGGTTTGATTCAGCGTATCAGTGTTTTATTTCTAGGGTTTGATTCATATATCAGTGTTTTATTTCTAGGGTTTGATTCAGCGTATCAGTGTTTTATTTCTAGGGTTTGATTCATATATCAGTGTTTTATTTCTAGGGTTTGATTCAGCGTATCAGTGTTTTATTTCTAGGGTTTGATTCAGCGTATCAGTGTTTTATTTGTAGGGTTTGATTCAGTCGTATCAGTGTTTTATTTCTAGGGTTTGATTCAGTCGTATCAGTGTTTTATTTCTAGGGTTTGATTCAGTCGTATCAGTGTTTTATTTCTGAGGTTTGATTCAGTCGTATCAGTGTTTTATTTCTGAGGTTTGATTCAGCGTATCAGTGTTTTATTTCTAGGGTTTGATTCATATATCAGTGTTTTATTTCTAGGGTTTGATTCATATATCAGTGTTTTATTTCTAGGGTTTGATTCAGCGTATCAGTGTTTTATTTCTAGGGTTTGATTCAGCGTATCAGTGTTTTATTTCTAGGGTTTGATTCAGCGTATCAGTGTTTTATTTCTAGGGTTTGATTCAGCGTATCAGTGTTTTATTTCTGAGGTTTGATTCAGCGTATCAGTGTTTTATTTCTAGGGTTTGATTCATATATCAGTGTTTTATTTCTAGGGTTTGATTCAGCGTATCAGTGTTTTATTTCTAGGGTTTGATTCATATATCAGTGTTTTATTTCTAGGGTTTGATTCAGCGTATCAGTGTTTTATTTCTGAGGTTTGATTCAGCGTATCAGTGTTTTATTTCTAGGGTTTGATTCATATATCAGTGTTTTATTTCTAGGGTTTGATTCAGTGTATCAGTGTTTTATTTCTAGGGTTTGATTCAGCGTATCAGTGTTTTATTTCTAGGGTTTGATTTCGTGTTTTATTCTGTGTAAACACCTGCCTCTGACTTGAAAAGCCCGTCCAGCCCAGAGTTCTGATCTCTGGTTCTGATCTCTAAATTCTGGCTCGGGGCCCGGTGGTTCCTCCTGCCGCCTGTCGGCTCCCATTACTTAATTGGAATCTAGACGCATCTGGCCGAGTGTGAGAGTGTGTGTGTGAGTGTGTGTGTGTGTGTGTGTGTGTGTGTGTGTGTGTGTGTGTGTGTGTGTGTGTGTGTGTGTGTGTGTGTGTGTGTGTGTGTGTGTGTGTGTGTGTGTGTGTGTGTGTGTGTGTGAGAGAGAGAGAGAATCCCCCATCAGCCACCTCTGCAGCTCGTCCTCCTCCCGTCCAGCTGAGCTTGTTTTCCTGATTTGTGGATGAAACTGTAATGTTGCTAATAAAACCAACGAGGAGCAGATCACAGCCAGCCAAACGGCTAGGAGGAAAGTGTTTAGGTAGCCGGTTCAGAACAGGCTCCAGGTAGACCTGTAGTTCTAGAGACCGGCCTTGAGCTGAACTGGTCCTGGTCTTGTTTTGGTATTGATACAATCTGGTCTTGGTCTTGTTTTGGTATTGGTACTCTCTGGTCTTGTTTTGGTATTGGTACTCTCTGGTCTTGTTTTGGTATTGGTACTCTCTGGCCTTGTTTTGGTCTTGGTACTCTCTGGTCTTGTTTTGGTATTGGTACTCTCTGGTCTTGTTTTGGTATTGGTACTCTCTGGTCTTGTTTTGGTATTGGTACTCTCTGGCCTTGTTTTGGTCTTGGTTCTCTCTGGTCCTGGGGCCTCATTTATCAACCGTGCGTAGAAAAGGTTCTAAATTCTGTCGTAAGAATGAAATTTAGAATCTGTGGGGAACGGGGAACATGTGTGAAGTTTGAGATCGCTGAACACTGTGACTCTTTTTTTTTTTTGTTAACAATTTTATATTAATTTTTTGCCAACTTTTAAAAAGAAAAAGGGGGCAGACAGTCACAAGCACCGCTCTGCTGTAGCAACATGTCCACTGTACATCTGAAAAAAAAACAAACGCAAAAAAACAGGGGAAAAAATTTGTCACAATAGTTAGAACAAACAAAAATATTTCATATGTTGTACATATTTACGCTTGTCTGTCTCCTCCTTGACCCACATACATACACATACACGCTCTCACACAGACACACATTCACATCCACACACACACACCCTTGCATACCCATCCCAATACTGGCAATTAATCAACAAAAAGAGAAAGAAAAACCCTCCCACCCCAGTGAGTGATCTGCACCATCCCCTCCCCGTCCCCCCCCTTTATAGGCAAGACTTCACAGCTCTGATGCTTCTGACCAGGATTTTATGGTCTTTTCTTCTGCTCCATGAGACCGTGCAACAGAGAGCTCAAGAGTTAAAATATCCATCAGAAGATGCCACCAGTGATCCAGTGATAGATTATGTGGTGGTTTCCACCGTACTACCAAATTTTTTTTAGCAGCAGTTAAGCCGGAAAGCCAAATTATTTTTTCGTGTATTGACATTACAAATTGAGAATTATCATTCAGCAGACAAAGTACGGGTCAGCATGGAACCTCCTTATTTAAGATTTTGGATAAAGATTTCGTGACTTGTAACCAAAACAACTGTACTCCAGGGCATTCCCAAAACATATGTATAAAAGTACCTAAGCAACCTTGTGTACATAATTGGCAGAGGGGAGATGATTCCAGCTTCATTGAATGTCTAAGGCCGTTTTCGAATTCAGACACTACCGCACTATATGCTACATACTGCAAAGTATGCACTGAATACTGCCTACTGAATGAAGGATTCAGTACGCTGCTCCAGCAGACCGTTCACACAGCAGTGTGCTACAGTGTATCTCGCACCAAAACGTCAGCGAAAGATGAGATTAAAAAGCAGACTAGAGTGTTTCTCAATCCTGGTCCTCGTGTTCCCTGTCCTGCATGTTTTAGATGTTTCCCTGCACCAACACACCTGATTCTAATTAAAGGTCCTAATTAGCTGTCACCAAGGTCTGCACAACTCTGTTGATGACACACGTACTTTTATCACGGTGCACTGAAGCAGGGAAACATCTAAAACATGCAGGAGGACCAGGATTGAGAAACACTGGACTAGAAGCTGTTGTAATTCCAGCTGTAGCGCTGTTAATATGCCACTTTATTACGTTTTAACATCTTTTAACATTCGTAACATTCGGCGTAAAAGTAAGGCGTAGAAATTTGATCCGATGTTTCGGGGATCAAAAGAGCTGCCGGTCCGGCCGCATCAGCAGCTCACGGCCGGAGAACAGACGCGATCGCCGGGTCAACCCACGGCCTCATCCCAGGGGAGAAACCTGCAGCCCTGTGGAGAATTGTCGCCGGCTGAAAAAAATCATTTGGGTTGGGTTGATTAGCGACATTCGTACAGCGAACGGGGGTTCGATTCCAGTCGGGCTATATTTTGCAAATTTCCCCGATGTGGGACTAATAAAGGATTATCTTATCTTAAATGTTGAAATAGCAGTAAAACCAAATTCATTGATGAAATGACATAAGGGATGGAAATGGATTTTAATAAATGTATTGAAATGAACATATCAGTCTATTGAAGTTAATTTTATTTTATTTATCTTCTCCTCTCTGTCGAGTAGCTCTCTCTCCATCTTCTCCTCCTTGTCCAAACCCTCTCTCTGCATCTATTTATTTCAGCTCCTGGACAAATTCTCTGTCAAAACACAGCAATGAAAGTTATTTCATGAAAATACAACGAACTACCGATATATAACGTTGTCATAACACTTAGTTCACTTTTATTTACGTAGCAAGCACGCTAAGATAACTAACAAAAACCTAACATACTATTAAAAACCCACAATTTTTAATCGTTGTCCTTACACTAAATTGAATTAAAAAGGTTATATATTAAAGTTACTTACATTTATATTCCTCCTTCTCCCTCTCCACGGTGTAACTAGTCCTTTCTGCCTTCACATCACATCACTGTCTGATTGCAGCTGTTTTCTCAATAAAGCTTTGAGAAAAAAAAGAAAAAAGCGCTGCCCGGTCGAGGCCGCATTGCATTCTGGGATATTGTAAGCGAGGTAGGCTGTCTGAAGCATGCTGCGGATTTTTTTCCAGATCAGTACAACATCCGGGTATTTTTCGCCCACTGCAGATTTCCTTCTGTTCACATACAGCATACTACTTACTACACTTTGGCCAAATCAGTGTATACTTGTAGTACAGTATGCGAATTCGAAAACGGCCTAAGTCTGGGAGTAAAGTAAGCTCTGTGAACAATATTTAGGTGTATAGTTTGATGGTTGGGATTTTTTTAGGCTTGAATGATATTATTCCACACTACTTTCCATGTTATTTCAGGAGTAATAGAATTGAATTCACTTTGCCAATATGTTTGACTTGACATTCGTTTATAAGATGCCTGCAGTATTTGTACATACAGAACTGATACTGTTCCCCTGGTATTGGTGGTTTTGTACAGTTGTTTTGCCAGGTCATGTTTAGGAAGCTCAGAGTTCCATGGAACGCCGTAGGTCTTCATAGCGGAGCGGAGCTGAAAATAAATATAGCGAGAAAGACGATCTAAATTATACTGTTCTTTTAAATCCTCGAATGTGCGGAGGCCATTAGTATCAAATAACTGACCAAGTAAATTAATCTCGTTATTCGACCATATTGGATAGGCTGCTGGTCGACCGCCTAACAGTAAATTATGATTATAAAATATTGGAGTATGAAAATGCCATTTATTACTTGTATTAGTGTAGTCAGACACCAGCTTCCAGATTACCAAAACATATTCAATAATGGGACCAAACATCAATTTAATCTGTCTAGTAGGAGTGTCTGCATAGATAAGATCTTGTAATCTACATGGATGTACTAACTTTGCTTCCAAGGAACGCCAAGCCGCGGGATTTAATGGATCCAACCATGATTTTATAGTGCGTAATACAAATGACCAATGATACATTTTAAAATCGGGAACCCCCCAGCCTCCAGCTGATTTCTCTCTCTGCAGGGTTGTAAGTTTGATCCTTGATTTTTCTTATTCCATACAAATTCAGTTATCAATCTGTGAAGTCTATCCCAGTATCCTTTTGGTGGATTCAGAGGAAGCATGGAGCTTACAAAATTAATTAAGGGTAACACCATCATTTTTATGATTCAGATCCTGCCCTCAAAAGATACAGGTTTGGACATCCACTTATCTAGATTTGCTTTAATCTTATCTAAACATGCTATATAATTATTCTCAGTAGTCATATCTAAATTGGGAAATATTTCAATGCCTAAGTATTTGAATTGATTAACAATTGGAATGTTAAATTGAGTCAAATCCTCTTTGTTATTTTTTAGAGGTAGAAGTGCAGATTTTTGACAATTTATTTTATATCCAGAAATACTGCTAAAATCTATAAATAACTTAAAGATATGAGGAAGTGACTGTGATAATTCACTAATAAAAAGGAGCACATCATCTGCATAGAGAGATATATGGTGAATGGTGGACTTTATTGTAATAGGGATGATATTAGTGGACTGACGTACTTTTTGAGCTAAAGGTTCAAGAGATAAAATAAATAATAAAGGAGACAGTGGACACCCTTGACGGGCACCTCTGTAAATTGGAAAATGTGTAGAGCAAAAATCACCTGATAACACCATTGCACCTGGATTTACATAGAGAACTTTAATATAACTAATAAACACTGTGACTCTTTTAATGGGTTCTATTTGTAGTTTCACTGTTCTACCACTAGATTTTGTATGTAAGCATGGTCATAGTTGTGCTTAAATTTACACACGTTCCTACGCACAAGTACAGGTTGATAAATTCCATACTTTGCGTGGGAATGTTCTTACGCACACATTACGCACATATCTGTGGGTATGCACAGTTGATAAATGAGGCCCCTGGTCTTGTTTGGGTCTTGATACTCTCTGGTCTTGATTTGGTCTTGGTACTCTCTGGTCTTGTTTTGGTCTTTATACTCTCTGGTCTTGTTTTGGTCTTGATACTCTCTGGTCTTGTTTTGGTCTTTATACGCTCTGGTCTTGTTTTGGTCTTGATACTCTCTGGTCTTGGTCTTGTTTGGGTCTTGATACTCTCTGGTCTTGTTTTGGTCTTGGTAATTTCTGGTCTTGTTTTGGTCTTGATACTCGCTGGTCTTGTTTTGGTCTTGGTACTCTCTGGTCTTGGTCTTGTTTAGGTCTTGGTACTCTCTGGTCTTGATTTGGTCTTGGTACTTTCTGGTCTTGTTTTGGTCTTGATACTCTCTGGTCTTGGTCTTGTTTGGGTCTTGGTACTCTCTGGTCTTGATTTGGTCTTGGTACTTTCTGGTCTTGTTTTGGTCTTGATACTCGCTGGTCTTGATTTGGTCTTGATACTCTCTGGTCTTGTTTTGGTCTTGGTACTTTCTGGTCTTGGTCTTGTTTGGGTCTTGATACTCTCTGGCCTTGTTTTGGTCTTGATACTCTCTGGTCTTGTTTTGGTCTTGGTACTCTCTGGTCTTGGTCTTGTTTAGGTCTTGGTACTCTCTGGTCTTGATTTGGTCTTGTTACTTTCTGGTCTTGTTTTGGTCTTGATACTCGCTGGTCTTGATTTGGTCTTGGTACTCTCTGGTCTTGTTTTGGTCTTGATACTCTCTGGTCTTGTTTTGGTCTTGGTACTCTCTGGTCTTGGTCTTGTTTAGGTCTTGGTACTCTCTGGTCTTGATTTGGTCTTGGTACTCTCTGGTCTTGTTTTGGTCTTGATACTCTCTGGTCTTGTTTTGGTCTTGGTACTCTCTGGTCTTGGTCTTGTTTAGGTCTTGGTACTCTCTGGTCTTGTTTTGGTCTTGATACTCTCTGGTCTTGTTTTGGTCTTGATACTCTCTGGTCTTGGTCTTGTTTGGGTCTTGGTACTCTCTGGTCTTCATTTGGTCTTGGTACTTTCTGGTCTTGTTTTGGTCTTGATACTCGCTGGTCTTGATTTGGTCTTGATACTCTCTGGTCTTGTTTTGGTCTTGGTACTTTCTGGTCTTGGTCTTGTTTGGGTCTTGATACTCTCTGGCCTTGTTTTGGTCTTGGTACTTTCTGGTCTTGATCTTGTCCTGGTATTGGTACTCTCTGGTCTTGATTTGGTCTTGGTACTCTCTGGTTTTGTTTTGGTCTTGATACTCTCTGGTCCTGGGGCCTGTACTACGAAGCAAGTTCAACATACCCAGGATATCTTTTCCTTATCCAGATTCACTAACCCGGACAATTGCAATCACGCTAAGCGGTCACACGACTGTGGTTATCAACTCGGTATATCAACCCAGGTTTCTCCAATCTGGATATGAGCGCGTGTACATAAAAGGGGCAGTGTTTTCAGCGCATGACCAATCGCAAGCATGGAGAAGTCCGCTGTCAGAGCCGCTTATTTCAGTAGCGAAGAGCAAACAATAATTTTACGGAAATATTATGAGTATAGGCATAGAATACAGGCAAAAAGCAACACAGTTGCAGCTGCAAAATGCAGGAAAGACAGCTGGCAAAAGATCGCTGACTGTATAAATGCGTAAATTCATAGGGATATAAACATATATTTGAATATTCTGGGAATCTTAATCTTAAACTGTAAACCATGATCAGCAATATTAAAATAATAAAAGGCTTGCAATATTTCAGTTGATTTGTAATGAATCCAGAATGTATGACATTTTTTGTTTTTGTGTTTGCATTACAGAAAATCACAATATTCTAATTTTCTGAGACAGTCCTGTATATATTGGTTCTATAACTATTGTTGTTGGCCGATAACTTGTGCTGATGCTGTACCAAAGAATTGGGTTTATTTATTTATTTTATTTAATTTTTTATTTTTTCAGGAGGGGGGTATTTAGTATTTTAAAGTGACTTCTCAGAATGTTCGAGGGACGAAATTGAAAATCCCTTTTTTCCTATCCCCTTACAAATGCATCTTCTTTTTGATTTCTTCTTGATTTATTTATTTAATTGGTATTAGTTTTGGATTGACTGTACATCGGATTTTGGGTGATGATTTGTTTTATTTATTCATTGATTGATTTATTTTTTATTTTCTCCTCCACCTCTTTTTTCTTTTTTTTTGGATCGTTCATACAGGTACTCATCAGGGAAAGCAAAGGGGTTTTGGTGGTCCCTGAATACGCGTTCTCTTCGGAGGGATCCTCTCACGATCCGCGCACCAAGCTCCACTGGATTCTCTTCGAAAGGGCATGCCATTTTCCAAGAGAGCTGATTGGTCAGTGGGCGGTGCTTTTATACCCGGCGATCTGTATCTCGAACATAACCTGCTCCGGAGCAGGTTAGCGGTTCAGCATAAGTTACCATGGCGATGTGCCCCGCTAAGAAGTGAACCACCGTCGTAGTCCTGAAAACCCAGGGTTAAACATGAAGTTACCTCGCTAACCCCAAATCCCGCTTCGTAGTACAGGCCCCAGGTCTTGTTTGGGTCTTGATACTCTCTGGTCTTGGTACTTTCTGGTCTTGTTTTGGTCTTGATACTCTCTGGTCTTGGTACTTTCTGGTCTTGTTAGGGCCCGAGCACCTTCAGTGCGAAGGCCCTATTGTATCTGTAGGAATTTTTTTTTTTTCTTTCTTTTTTCTTCTGACGAAAGGAGGGCCTTTTTGCCCCCCTAAACGTGCCCAAAAAGTCACCAAATTTTGCATGCAAGTCAGGCCTGGCGAAAAATTTGATATTTAATGGTTTACATTAATGGGCGTGGCAAAATGGCTCAACAGCGCCCCCCGGAAAACTTTGTGCCTCAAGCCCCACAATACGGTTTGACGTACATGCACGAAAATCGCTACACACCTGTATCAGTACACAACTTAAAGAAAAGTCTCTTGGCGCCATGGCCGAAACCCAACAGGAAATCAGCAATTTTGAATTAATCGTGTCACTTTGGCGCAATTTATGCCATTCCTTCGGCAGTTAATAAGGCCCGAACCGTAACGTGCCCCCAAGTGTGTTATACATCAAAATGTGCGTCTCCATCCTGCGACAACATGCATTACTTTTCTCTTTCAAAAGCGTTACCGTGGCGACGCTAGACGCCAAAAAGCGTGCTCACCCTTCATCTGGTTGGTTCAGACAGAAAAAACTTTGCGCCTCAAGCCCCATAATACGGTTTGACGTACATGAACGGAAATCGGTACACACCTGTATCATGTCGCAACTTAAAGAAAAGTCTCTTGGCACCATGGCCGAAACCGAACAGGAAGTCGGCCATTTTGAACATTCTGAATTAATCGCGTAATTTTGGAGCAATATGAGCCATTCCTTCGAGAATTAACACGGCCCGAACCGTAACGTTCACCCAGGTGTGCTATACATCAAAATGTGCGTCTCTATCCTGCAACTACGTGCATTACTTTTCTCTTTCAAAAGTGTTACCGTGGCGACGCTAGACGCCAAAAAGCGCACCCCCCTTCATCTGATTGGTCCATATTTGATAGTTCCCCAAAAGTCACCATATTTTGCATGCAAGGCAGGCCTGGCGATAAATTTGATATTTCATGGTTTGTATTAATTGGCGTTGCAAAATGGCTCAACAGCGCCCCCTGGAAAACTTTGTGCCTCAAGCCCCACAATACGGTTTGACGTACATGCACGAAAATCGCTACACACCTGTATCATGTCGCAACTTAAAGAAAAGTCTCTTGGCGCCATGGCCAAAACCGAACAGGAAATCAGCCATTTTGAATTAATCGTGTCACTTTGGCGCAATTTATGCCATTCCTTCGGCAGTTAATAAGGCCCGAACCGTAACGTGCCCCCAAGTGTGTTATACATCAAAATGTGCGTCTTCATCTTGCGACTACGCGCATTACTTTTCTCAGTCAAAAGTGTTACCGTGGCAACGCTAGACGCCAAAAAGCGCGCCCACCCTTCATCTGATTGGTCCATATTTGATAGTTCTCCAAAAGTCACCAAATTTTGCATGCAAGCCAGGCCTGGCGATAAATTTGATATTTCATGGTTTGCATTAATGGGCGTGGCCTAACGGCTCAACAGCGCCCCCTAGAATACTTTTTTCTGCCATAACTTTTGAAAGGTTTGACATAAAGAGTCGTGGGTGGTGTCATGGGACTCGGTATTGAGTCCTTGACTATAATTGGTGAAAATTAGCCCCACCCGTTCTTCTGATTGGTTGTCCCTTTTTTCTGCTATATCTTTTGAATGGTTTGACATAGGAAGTCGTGGGTGGTGTCATTTCTGATATGCTTATGGGGGCGGTGGCCGTGAGTGCGAGGGCCCGTTCATCGCTGCTTGCAGCTTTAATTTTGGTCTTGATACTCTCTGGTCTTGTTTTGGTCTTGGTGCTCTCTGGTCTTGGTCTTGTTTGGGTCTTGATACTCTCTGGTCTTGTTTTGGTCTTTATACGCTCTGGTCTTGTTTTGGTCTTGGTGCTCTCTGGTCTTGGTCTTGTTTGGGTCTTGATACTCTCTGATCTTGTTTTGGTCTTGATACTCTCTGGTCTTGTTTTGGTCTTGGTACTCTCTGGTCTTGGTCTTGTTTAGGTCTTGGTACTCTCTGGTCTTGGTACTTTCTGGTCTTGTTTTGGTCTTGATACTCGCTGGTCTTGATTTGGTCTTGGTACTCTCTGGTTTTGTTTTGGTCTTGATACTCTCTGGTCTTGTTTTGGTCTTGATACTCTCTGGTCTTGTTTTGGTCTTGATACGCTCTGGTCTTGTTTTGGTCTTGGTACTTTCTGGTCTTGATCTTGTCCTGGTATTGGTACTCTCTGGTTTTGTTTTGGTCTTGATACTCTCTGGTCCTGGTCTCGGTTTAGTCAAGTCAGCTAAAGTCCAGCTCCAGGTATGTGTGCAGGATCCGGTAAATGGACATGGACTCACTTTTGAAGCTGGTACTTCGTTGTTCTTCGGGGAACCACAAAGCCTTCAGGAAGCAGGTCTTGTTTTGGTCTCGGTACTCTCTGGTCCTGGTCTAGTCTTGGTCTTGGTCTTGGTTTAGGTGGTAAAAAAAGATAAAATTACAGCAGGCGTTTACTTGAAACAAGTATTTAATTGAGCTCCTGCAGCCGTGATGCTGCAACAACTAAACTAGAAGTTAATACGCTTTAATGTGTCCGTTTACCACAGTCATGATGAATTAATCTCCATTAGTGGGTTAATAAAGTATTTCTGAATTAAATCTGATGGAATCTAATCTCTGGAGGTGACAGGGTTAGCGTTAGCATTAGCTGGTTAGCGAAGGTCGGCGTCACCTTGAGACTTTCTGCTCCATTAATGTTGAAATGAGTCATTTGTGAACTAAAACTTACATTACTCATCTTTGTTTTGATTTGTTAACATTGAAAACCCTCCATATTCATAAAAAAGTAGTTTTTGTCTCCTTTTTTTTTAATGTAATCACAAGCCCTCGGCTGTGTGGATGAATTGTTCATGAACTTGTGTATAATTGATGATCATCAAGGCTTCGTTTGGTCATTTTGGCACAACTATGTTAACATGGCAACAAACATTTACCCCCACAAGTTTTACTTTATTTTATTTATTCTTTATTTCATTCATTGATACAATAAAACAACAAACAATTTAATATAAACACAAACGTTCCTAGATTGTGAATGAAAGGGAGCAGAAAGAAGAAGAATCTTATTTAATCTGCCCCTTTTTCTCAAGAAATCAATTTACAAAGAACGTAAATTAAAAAACAATAAATAAATAAAATAAAATAAAATAGCTGCCGGCCAACACGGACAGTCACATTTCTGAAGTTACAATTCAGTTAATCCATTCAACTACAACAAACTATGTTTATACCCTTCATGACGATGGGTCTGTCAATCAAACGTAACTAACATATTTCATTATATTTCCTTAACATACAGGTTTTAATTGTTCTTTTGAATGTAATGTTTGATTTGGATTCTTTGGTTTCTTTATTCAGATTGTTCCATAAACTGATTCTTTTCACAGAAACACAACGTTCCATCAATTTAGTCCTGAATCTTGGTTTTTTAAAGATCTCTGTTCCTTTTAAGTTATACTTGCTTTCTCTTTTTTCAAATCTTGATTGGTAAATTGTTGATTGGTAAAGTTTTGTTATGAGCTTTAAACATAATTTGCAGAATACTATAATCTACTAATTCATGAAATTTGAACAATTTTAACTGAAGGAATAATGGATTTGTTGGATCTCTATATCGTTTTCTACTGATTTATTCTTATGGCTCTTTTTTGCAAAATGAAAATTGATTGAATATATGTTTTACAGGCATTTCCTCAAACTTCAACACAGTAGGTCAGATATGGAACAATCAGAGTGTTATATAAAATGTACAATGCTTTGTTGTCCAATGAATCCTTTACTTTGTGTAACAGAGCAATTGTTTTTGATATTTTTATCTTTGTATAATAATGAAATGTCTCTGGTTGGGGTTTAGTTTCAGTTCAAGCCTTGAAACATGTCATAGGTTTTAGCGCTGGTTTTAGCCGTGACCTGCGTTTCCACCCACAGGATCAAGACTTGGCCTTGAGCTTTACTGCCGTCTGAATACTTCTAAATATATTAGCTAAACTTCTGCAGCAGCGGAGCAGAAATACTTCTGAATATATTAGTTAAACTAATATATTTAGCTTCAGCAGAGCAGAACGCTGGATGTTTCCTGACGTGATCATTGGAGACACGTGTCCCCTGGAGAAAAATGGTCCCATTTCTTTTTTATCTACATTTAATTACACATTTTAGATTCATTTTCAGGAGTGTGTATTTTAGACATCACAGGCCAACTACAAAGAGTTATAAACAAAGCAGATTCAAATGTGCTTCAATTCAGAGATTTAGTGGACATTAAAACAGTGCAAGTTTGGCAAAAGTATTCATATGTACTGTATGTATGTACAGAGATGCCCCATAGATGCCCCATTGATGCCCCAGAGACGCCCCAGAGATGCCCCAGAGATGCCCCAGAGACGCCCCAGAGATGCCCCAGAGTTGCCCCAGAGATGCCCCAGAGACGCCCCAGAGATGCCCCATAGATGCCCCAGAGATGCCCCATAAACGCCCCAGAGATGCCCCATAGATGCCCCATAGACGCCCCAGAGACGCCCCAGAGATGCCCCAGAGTTGCCCCATAGATGCCCCAGAGATGCCCCATAAACGCCCCAGAGATGCCCCATAAATGCCCCAGAGATGCCCCATAAACGCCCCAGAGATGCCCCATAGATGCCCCATAGACGCCCCAGAGACGCCCCATTGATGCCCCAGAGATGCCCCATAGACGCCCCATTGATGCCCCATAGACGCCCCAGAGACCCCCCAGAGACGCCCCAGAGACGCCCCAGAGATGCCCCAGAGACGCCCCAGAGACGCCCCAGAGATGCCCCAGAGACGCCCCAGAGACGCCCCAGAGATGCCCCATAGATGCCCCAGAGACCCCCCAGAGACGCCCCAGAGACGCCCCAGAGATGCCCCAGAGATGCCCCAGAGACGCCCCAGAGATGCCCCAGAGACGCCCCAGAGACGCCCCATAGATGCCCCATAGATGCCCCAGAGACCCCCCAGAGATGCCCCAGAGACGCCCCAGAGACGCCCCATTGATGCCCCAGAGACGCCCCAGAGATGCCCCATAGACGCCCCAGAGACGCCCCATAGACGCCCCAGAGACGCCCCATTGATGCCCCAGAGATGCCCCAGAGACGCCCCAGGGATGCCCCAGAGACGCCCCAGGGATGCCCCAGAGACGCCCCAGAGATGCCCCAGAGATAGAATCACGCACAGGCGTCTTCCTCAGGGAATCCACCTAACATCCCGGGTTAAAGTGCTCTGGCGACCAGTAAGTGGCGACGGGGGCAGGATTGTGAAGTCACAAGCTGACACATCAGGCGGTGGATGTTTAGATGATCGCCGGGCTCTTGGACCGAGGCAGAAAGAGCCCATCGGTAGCTACATCCACGACTGAGCAGCCCTCTTTAAGATCCTCTCTGCTCACCCCTAACGGGGAAGGGGCTAGAACAGGTGCCCTAAAAACAGCCTGACTCAAACCTCCCAACTGGATCACCGCGTTCAGAGGGGTCACCGATTTGCGGTCGAAAACACAAAAGCTTTAATTTTGAAGCCTGGAATCTGCAACCAGTGACAGGCCGGAGAGGAAAACTGCCATCGTTGCCAGGGAACTGAGAAGATGCCAGATTGACATTGCGGTTCTCTTAAAAAACCCCAAGGGCAGAAGAAGGTCATCTGAAGGAGGAGAAGGGTGGCTATACTTTCTTTTGGAAAGGAAAAGCCACAGATGAGCCGAGGATCCATGGGGTTCGATTTGCCATCAAGAACCAACTGTATCCGCCGTGTTTGGGGCAGTTAATTCGTTTATTAAGCGGTTGACGTTTACTTGTGTCAATTTTGTTTCTTTATTCGTGTGGGACGGCTGCCGCGCACCGACGGCTTCCGCCGCCGCTACATGTGTCTTGTTGAGGTCCTTTGTTTCCCTTCCTGTTCACTAACTATACAGACACGTTAGTAATCAGACCACGAGGTTTCCTCGCTCATTGTGGCGCCTTTTCGCCAGTTATTCGTGGTTTAAATACCGTGTCCGCCATTCTCTTTTGTCTCACGTGGCGTGACGTGAGACTAAATTTAGGTGTCGTTTTTCACCTGCTTGACACCTGTGTAAATAAATTCAGTTTGATTTAAATGAGAGAAGTTGTTTGTGTTTGTTTTGCATGTATTTTGTTACAAATGTTGGTTTGCCAGAGTCTGTGCCAAACTCGTGCTTCCTTCACTATTCTGTAGAATCAGGCCAGCTGACAGTCTTACCGGGGTCCCGGACAAAATAATCTAAGATGGGCCCCCTTGCGCCCGGATCTCTCCTTCTCCTCTTCCTCTCCTCTTCCTCTCCTCTTCCTCTCCTCTTCCTCTGCTCTTCAGGTTTTTATACAAGCTAATGGACGTTAACATTAGAGCTAGCCAGTTAGGTTAAGTTACAAGGTTGGTAAACGTTGTAACTGTTTCTTACCTTGCTCTACGCTGACTTTATTAATTCCAGCTTCACCGTCACCACCTTTTTAAAATATTTGTGTAGAGAATCTCTGAGGCCTCTATTTTCTTCTTCTCTTTTCTCTTCTTTTCTGAGCACCGGACTTGTGCTGACCGGACATTTTGACCATTCTAATTGTTGAATTAAATGATAACATCAAATTTTGATCAGCGGCCAAACCATTTTAGTGTTGGGGGTTCTTGACCACAAGGACAATTAGGAAGGAAACAAATAACAAGTTTTTATGTAACTCAAATACTATTTTGAAACATTTTGAAAAATGATTCCATAATTTAATGAGAACAAAAAAAAAAAAAAAAAAAAAAAATTCAGTTCTGGGCCCGCCCCCCCTACCCTGGACCCGGAACAACAGACCCGTTTGTCCCCCCATATCGGCGGGAGTGTGTAGAATAATGAACTTTTAGACTGATTCTGCTGTTAAGGTTATTATTTTTCTGATTACATCAGGTGGTGCCCCGTTTAGATTAAGTCATTTTGATAATTCAATTTGATAAATAATCTACTCTATTAATTATTAATAATTATTAATATAATTATTAATATATATATATATATATATATATATATATATATATATATATATATATATATATATATATATATATATATATATACATATATATATATATATACAGATGCGTGCGAAAAAATACTGTATATAAATATTATATATAAATGATATGGAATGATGGAATGATATTTAGTAATGACATGTAAAATATGCTGTATGTTTGTACAGTTATTTTGTTTATACTCGGGCAACTTCTCATATGGATTTATTTATGTATTTTGTTTCATTCTCTAAATCCTAAATGCTTTAGTTTATAAAAGATTTATATATATATATATATATATACCAAAAAATATGCATTTTTTTGTATTAAACTGACGATTTACACGTGTACTTTGGATTATTTGTGTTGTGGAAATTGAAAGGACCAATAAGCTAAACTAAACAACTGGAAAAACACTTTTACAAAGCCAAATAATCCCAAAGATGCAGCAGAAAAACTTTTTTTATTTATTTACTTCAGGGGAAACAGAAGGATGAATAAAGTCGTTTCCATGACAGAAGCTTTCAGTTTTCCTGTCCATCACTGAGATGTGATGATGATAGATAATAATCCCCAGCTGAGATCTGATGATAGATCTGATGATATATAATAATCCCGTCATCATGCGTGAGTGATGATAGATAATAATCCCCAGCTGAGATCGTTACGCTCCGTCAATCCTCCCATCTTCACCTCTGACGTCCCGGATAACGACGAGAGTTTCCCTTCGTGACTGACGGGACGTCCAGAAAGAAAAAGATTGTCCAAATGAGAAGAACAAGCCTGTTATTCCAGCAGCTTGTTCTCCTTCATGTTTTCAGGTATTTAAGACGTTTGTTCAACCTCGTAGGAAGAATTTGACCCGAGTTCCTGGTGGTTTTTAAGAGTCCTGGTTCAATTTATTCAACATATAAACATATTGTGTAAAACCTTCTCTTATGAAAGTTAATTCAAATATATATTTAAACAGGAAACTTGTTCATTATTCATTTCCCTTCTTTCTTCGGTGTGGTGATTTATTGACTACGTTTCCATCAGTCAATAACACTTCTCTAACTGGAATATGATCAATAACCCGCTTACACGTCCATGTAAACACCAATAACCCCTTTGAATAACCCGAATTTGCTCATATTCCGGTTTTTATAAACCCCAAAATGATTCCTGGGTTCCTCCTTTTCTAACCTGAATTTTTGGTCATGTAAACGCCTAACGGGATATTACAGAAGAGTTTCAGGGCCAGACAGGAGAAAAATAAAAATAATATTTTAGAAGAGGAAGATTTTTTTTTTTTCATTACGCATTTCGAGAAAAAAGTCAAAATGTCGACTTTATTCTTGAAATTATATTTCAACATTAATCTCAACATTTAGATTTTTTTCTCGAAGTGCACAATAAAAAATATCTTCCACTCTCAAATATTTTTTCTCCTGCCTGGCCCCGATTCTCTTTCGTAGGATTTCCCACCAGAAGGAACAGGAATCTCTTTTCTGTTCTGTTCGCAAGGAATCCTGGTCTTTTGAGTCCAGGAAGTTCTTATAAACACGGAGAAACCAAGACCAGGAGGAGACTAATCACTTCATAAATGTAATGAAGGATATGAACATTTCTGCATTTGTAGACGGTAGAAAGTACCGGGATAGAAGATTTACAAGAAGGAGAGAGAAAAGTTGAAGCAGTATTTGTAGGAACGCCAGACCAGATCAAGATCCGCTGGAAACAAACAGCCAAACAGATCATGGCTAACTTCACCAATATTCTTATTTTATTTCTTGCAGTTATTTTAAGTGAAGAACTGCATTATCAGCCCTTCAGCCAGCTCTCTACGTCTCTGGTGGTGATGCTACTTCTGCCTCGACTCGCTCCTCCGTTCTCGTAAAGACGTTAGAGAGACAGGTGACATTATTCCCACTGGCAGATGTAACAAATGATTGTAACGATGCTTTGGTCCCAAAGACATGGCTCTCACAGCAACCGCAGTCCAAAGATGACGAGTTAACGGTGATAACAAGCAGCACAGTGTGCACACTGTAAATAATCAGTTTAAATTGATGCAGAATATTTGGACCATGAATAGAAACAGAACCGACCGATCGGTAAAGAGAGAAGGAAACGTATATACGCTAATCCGGGACGATGATGCACAAAACCCAGGAGGTGAGAGTATCAGAGTTCCAACCATAACCCCTAACCCTGACCTTTGACCCCTAACCCTGACCCATCACCCCAGAGCAGGGGTGTCCAACCCGCGGCTATTTTCCCGGTGTCATGCAGCTCTTGCGACTTTATTTGATGGTGCAGTGAAAGAAACACAGTAGGAAGTGGAGGCAAAATATGCTGCGACTGGAATCGAACCTGCGTCGCTGTTCAGGGGAAGGTTTACATAAGTTACTGCTCAACCCGTTGAGCTATACGGGCGCTAGCACTCAGGTTGAATTTTGCGTTTGTGACACAAGTAACTTGGAAGGAAAAAAATCCACTCTCAAAATGGCAGGGAAAAAATGCACAGCCAAACGAAAATATGAAGATAAACACAGGACGTTTTTAACAGAGTGGGAGAGTTTGTTTTGTTTTGTTGAACGTAACAGCTAGTTGGTCGCTTTGAAAGAAAAACAGAATAGCAGACACAGTTGTTGCAAAAATGTACAAGTGGTCTTACTTCTGTGGGACTCAATTTTTGTCGAATACTAAAATTTAATTAAGTTATTATTATATAATAATATTAATATAAATTAAATATTAATATTTAAGCAATACATCCTGCCAGGCCGTGGTATACGCTCATTATATCACAGCTGAGCGGCGTCTCCGGCCCCCCTTTTTTCTCTTTTGTGCATGTTTGCAGGCCGGAGCTTCGGAAGCTGCGTGCTGGCCTGTGATCCCGGTCCTGGTCCAGGTCCTGGTCCAGGTCCAGGTCCTGGTCCTGGTCCAGGTCCTGGTCCAGGTCCAGGTCCTGGTCCTGGTCCTGGTCCTGGTCCTGGTCCTCGTCCAGGTCCTGGTCCAGGTTTCTTCCCTCCTAAAGGGGAGTTTTTACCTGCCATTGTTTATGTAATAATTGCTCGGGGGTTTATGTTCATGTTCTGGTTCTGGAAACATCCTGGAGACAACTATGTTGGAATAGACGCTATACAAATAAAATTGAATTGAAATTGAATTGAATTGAATTGAATTGAATTGAATTGAATTGAATTGAATTGAATTGAATTGAATTGAATACACAATCTATTTTATGTAGTTTTTAATTAATCAGAAATACATATTATCCAGTAAAAATATCCCACTGTGTAAAACAATAGTCCATCTCTCCAGATGTAGCTCCGCATGTCGGAGACAGGAACTCCTCCATCCATCCATCCATCGTTAGCTCCTCCCCGCTAACGTTAGCTCCTCCCCGGAGATCAATGTTTACCGTCAACATGACTCATTAATTGTTAAAGAAAATAAAAAAAATAAACTTTAACACCACCTACTTTTTGCTACCTGCTGTAACCGTCAACAAATCTGTACCAGTTGGTTGTTGCCATGGAAACATTGTTGCTTCCCTGACGTGGAATGATCTGCTGTGATGAGGCTTTAGAATAGAAGCTGTGGTATAAGATCATTATAGCACAGTTAACAACCAATCAGATCATTATACCACAGTTAACAACCAATCAGATCATTATACCACAGTTAACAACCAATCAGATCATTATACCACAGTTAACAACCAATCAGATCATTATACCACAGTTAACAACCAATCAGATCATTATACCACAGTTAACAACCAATCAGATCATTATACCACAGTTAACAACCAATCAGATCATTATACCACAGTTAACAACCAATCAGATCATTATACCACAGTTAACAACCAATCAGATCATTATACCACAGTTAACAACCAATCAGATTGCAGGATTTCCCCTTTCCGTTTTCTAATGGTGTTTTTATGTCAGAGAGAGCAGGGAGTGAGGGATCATGGGTAGTTGATGGAGTGAGGGATCATGGGTAGTTGATGGAGTGAGGGATCATGCGTAGTTGATGTGGCTCTTTGCAGGAACACAGTAACCAGCTCTCAGCCTCTGACTGGTTGGACACCCCTGCCCTAACCCTAAACCCTGACCTCTGACCCCTGACTCCAGCAGTCCAGAGCCTGGAGGAAAGGCAGCCCAGGAGAGGTTGTTTTGGACGGCAGCACCAAACCAAGGATGTGACCCCTGAGTGGGGCAGGAGGACCAATGGGGGGGTCCCTGCCTTGGTTCCAGGAGGGGGGCACCCGCCTTAGGCCCTGTTTTCACGTATCAAAAACGCTGGTTTTCCTGCGTTTTGGTCGTTCGTTTACACAAAAACGAAGCTCAAAGTCTCCAAAAACCATCATTCCTGAAAACTCCGGCCAAAGTGTAGATTTTTCAAACCTCCGTCTTCACGTTTGCTTGTAAACGGAGAGAAACGGACATTTAGGCTTCAGAACGTCACATTATGAGACAGAAACGTCACCAGCGTCATGAGTGACACCTGTGGTTACAATTAGTTTGTAACCGTCAATATTTTCTTGTATTTTACCTGTTTTATATTCTAACGTCACACTTAAAAGTAACTCCACTTCTCTGTCACTCCAAACCAAAGACTCTGGTTCATCTTGGAAGTAACTGGAAGTTACTCGTGTCATTTGTTGATGTTTTTTTCCAGGATTCTGATTGGCTAGCATGACTTTATCTTCTCGTTACACTGCCCCCTGTAGGTTTGGCTGCTCATAGCACCTTAACAGATATTTATGCAGGTTCCTGGAAATGATGGGATTTTTCAAAACGTAGAGGGAAATATCCATTTTTGTAAATCCCCGGATACGTGGAAACGTGGCCTTGGTCCGAGGGTCCTTGGGGGTTCAGGGTGGAGGCCCAGCATGCTACTACCTCCGTCCAGAAGACACACCAGGTTACTGAGGGTATAGTGTGATAATAAGAGCATTTTTAACATGTTTTACCTTCCCTGATCACCAACTTCACCACATGCAGAAACGTTCTTCATGAAAGAGTGTTCCAGCTCTGCAGCAGAGGTTCAATAACTCCTAAAACCGTGTTAATTCAGACTTTACCTTAATAATTCACCGGTTCCAGCCTGCAGACTCGCTGCAGGCACAAGAGGATCATTAATTGATGGAGTGATGTGACATCTGAATATTTAAAACATCTGCAATGAGGGCAATCTGCTGGTGGAGAAGTTTCAGATCCCTGAGGTCTGAAACTGGTCTGTGGTGCTAGTCCTGCTAGCTGCTAGTCCTGCTACCTGCTAGTCTTGCTAGCTGCTAGTCCTGCTAGTCCTGCTACCTGCTAGTCCTGCTAGCTGCTAGTCCTGCTAGCTGCTAGTCCAGCTACCTGCTAGTCCTGCTAGCTGCTAGTCCTGCTAGCTGCTAGTCCTGCTAGCTGCTACCTGCTAGTCCTGCTACCTGTAGCTGCTAGTCCTGCTAGCTGCTAGTCCTGCTAGCTGCTAGCTGCTAGTCCTGCTAGCTGCTAGCTGCTAGTCCTGCTAGCTGCTAGTCCTGCTACCTGCTAGTCTTGCTAGCTGCTAGTCCTGCTAGTCCTGCTACCTGCTAGTCCTGCTAGTCCTGCTAGCTGCTAGCTGCTAGTCCTGCTAGCTGCTAGTCCAGCTACCTGCTAGTCCTGCTAGCTGCTAGTCCTGCTAGCTGCTAGTCCTGCTAGCTGCTACCTGCTAGTCCTGCTACCTGTAGCTGCTAGTCCTGCTAGCTGCTAGTCCTGCTAGCTGCTAGTCCTGCTAGCTGCTAGCTGCCTCTCCATCAGGGCCCAAACATTAGGAGATTCATCCTGGCTTTACGTTTGACCTCAGGTTTATTAAACCCTTCATGAAAAAGTGTTAACATGGAACAAAAACCAGAAGTTTAAGAGTTTGTTCGGTTCCAAACGGATCAGATCAAATGTAGTTAGCACATATCTCCTGAGGGACGTTAGCAGACTGTTAGCAGGCTGTTAGCAGACTGTTAGCAGGCTGTTAGCAGACTGTTAGCAGGCTGTTAGAAGACTGTTAGCAGGCTGTTAGCACGGTGTTAGCAGACTGTTAGCAGACTGTTAGCAGGCTGTTAGCAGAATGTTTCTGCTCATCCAGAGTTTTCATCCAGACAGTAACCGTGAGTTAGCTGCAGGTTGCTAACAGAACTCTGCTCCAAACTCAGGGTGTAAATAATTGTATGTATTTATTTCAAGTTTACTTTTGTTTTTCAGTGACCCTCTAACACAGACGTTGAAGTCAAAACACAGAAGTTTAAGTTTCATTCTACAACCGGTCAAGGGCGTAAATAGCTTTCTTTTGTTCTGTACTAACTTTCTGTTTGATGTTAATAACACCGAGTGTTTGGGTGAAACGTTAATTTGCATAACAATAGTTCGGTTGCATTTCATTACTGTGCAGCTAGGTATTTTGCATTATAGGCTATTGACACATTAGCACATAAGCCACTTTAAATGCTAATTGATCACTACTTGAGAAGTTTTGGTTTGTTCATTATTCACTACAAGAGTTGAATTTCACTGCAATTGATATATTGAGCTAACCGTGTATACAGTATGTTTACAATTTGAATTCTTACTGCTTACTAGGACATTTGTATTTTATAGTTTGGAAAGGAGTAACAGGTTTTAGGATTTACATTTTTAACTAAAGAAAGTAATGTTTAGAGGTTAATGTAGCCTAATTGAGTTTCATTTATTTGAATATGTATAAATCTGCCGTCTGTCATGACAAATATTCATTGAGATTTTATTTATGATAATGTACACTCAGAATTTCAGAATAAACAAAGAATTTCAGAATAAAGCAACTAACTAAAACTGACTTCCTTCCTTACTCCGTTGTAAAATGGGAAACATCAGATATCTTTGGCTGATTGATTTCTTTTCTTTTCCTCTTTGTGACATCACTTTTAAACATAAGAGACATTTATGTCACTTTAGTATTAACCAGGTTGGGTTTAATCAAAGCTGATTGATTAAACTGGTTTTTGAAGGTAAAAGTCACTTTGAGACTAATCGTTTTGACGACCTCAACTTTCACATATTGTAGTAAAAAACTTGAATATGTTAATCATTTAACTTTAAGCACCAGAATCCGTTTAAGCAGAGACTAATAGAAATGTAAAGTAGGACTAGAGCGTTAACTGGACCAGTGTTTCCCAACCCTGCTCCTCCAACACTGTCCTGCATGTTTTAGATGTTTCCCTTCATCGTCACACCTGATTCTAATTAATGGTCCTAATTAGCTCGTCATCCAGGTCTGGACAGTTCTGTTGATGACACACGGTGTGCTGAAGCAGGAAACATCTCAAACATGCAGGACAGTGGATCGAGGAGGGTTGGGAAACACTGAACTACAGGAATGTTTCCGGAGCAGATTCCAGGCCACGCCCGCCGGGTCACCCGGCTCCACGTCTTTATTTACCAGCATCGTTGGCTGCTGCCGCGGCGCTGCGGCATGCTAACATCCCACAACCACCTGCTGCAGCAGAAAAGCCTCAGTATACCATCATCTCTTCTGCCGGAGCTTCAGATTTCTGAGTTTCTGTCTTTCCTGGTTTGAAACTTCACTCACTGCAAAACCTCAAAATCTTACCAGTAATATTTGTCTTGTTTCTAGTTAAAATGTCTCATTTTTAGTCAAAGAAATGTCATTACACTTAAAACAAGACTCATCACTGGAAAAAACAACAATTTTCACCTGTTTCAAGTAGATTTTGGGGCAAGATAAATCTTGCCCCACTGGAAGATTTTTCTACTTAATTTACTTGAAACAGGTGAAAATTGTCAAATAACTAATAGTTATTTTTCTGGTAATGAGTCTTGTTTTAAGTGTAATGAGATTTTCTGAATTTGGACTAGAATTTGAACTAAGAAATAAGACAAATATTCCTGGTAAGATATTGAGTTTTTGCAGTGTAGTTATGGGGACTGTTGGTCAACAGTGCTGGATCTTCTGAAAATGGAGAAATGCTTGTCATGGGTGCTCAACCTGCTCCTTCCTTGACCTGGCAACCCATGGAGGGCTTTACCCACTTACTGCCATGGCCGTTCCCATGGAAAATCCAGCCTTACCATCCAAACTACCTCAACTATTCAAATAAACTCCTGTTTAGTTTTAGTTTTTTCTGCTGTGGTGCATCTGTAGCGTGAAAGTGTCCCTGGTTCCACACAACTATGGCTGGACTGCATGTTTGTCCTCCAGGACGGCTGGCGTCCTGCCGGATGCAGCTGAAGGATATCGCCGTCCTCCGGCCACGTACCGAACCTCCTTCACTAACTGCCCCACTTGAAACTCTTTAGTAGTTAGTCTACATACAAACAATACAAAAAACAATATAGAGAAGAAGGAATCAGAATAATTCCAGGCGATGTGTTGGCGGTGACGCGGTACGAGTGCTAACCAGCTCACAGGAAAACTACGTTAGGAGGAAACAGAGAAGAAACACTTAAACTGTATCGTGGTGTTTCTCCGTAGGAGTATGGGTCAAATCTGCAGGTAGTAATAATTATAATAATAATAATAATAATTAAAGCTGCAAGCAGCGATGAACAGGCCCTCACGCCCTGGCTGACTTCCTGTTGGGTTTGGGCCATGGCACCAAGGACTTTTCTTTAAGTTGTGACATGATACAGGTTTGTACCGATTTTCGTGCATGCACGTCAAACCGTATTGTGGTGCTTGAGGCACAAAGTTTTCTAGGGGGCGCTGTTGAGCCGTTAGGCCACGCCCATTAATGCAAACCATCAAATATCACCAGGCCTGGCTTGGTGCAAAATTTGGTGACTTTTGGGGCACGTTTAGGGGGAAAAAAGGCCCTCATTTAGTCAGAAGGAAAATTAGGAAAAAAATTCCTACAGATACAATAGGGCCTTCGCACTGTCAGTGCTCGGGCCCTAATAATACTAAATAATAAAATAATAATTTTATTTGGAGGTGCCTTTTCAAGTAAATCAAGGTCACGTTACAAAGAATACAAGCTTAACATACAAGCATATAATGACAACAAAAAGCATTATTAAACCAAACAACATCAGCTGAAAAATATAGCCATAATATTATACTTATGGTTTTGTATAAGTTTTAAAAACAATTATTTTAGTATTCATTTCTTGTAAATTGTCTCATGTTCCTATGTTGTTTTATGTATTTGTGTCCAGCACCTTGTTTCAGTTGTGTTAAAGTGCTTTATAAATAAAGTTTAGTAAATGGCTGTTTGGAAAGTAAAACTCAACAAAGCCAGACTGAGTTTTTATACCAACAAACTGAGATGTTTCCTGCTCAGACACCGGTGTTGACGGCGTCTCGGCCGTGATTCTGAGCAGATCGTTACCCAGAAAACACTCCAGCCGAGCCAACGACGCGAGAGCAAAAGCCAACGGATAAAATTAGCAAACAGCCTGCAGCAGAAATAAGAAACAAACACGTGAACGAGGACAGAAGCAGAACCAGGAAGAGGAAGCTGGTGGAACTGCAGAACTGGGGGCTTGAAGAGATCGACTACGTTTCCATCAGTACAAATTGGGGTTCAGGTCAATATTCCGGTTCCTGAAACATTGACTGTGTTTCCATCATCAATAACCCTTTTAAAACCAGAATATTAGCAATAACCTGAATTTGCACGGCCATGTAAACATCAATAACCCCTTTGAATAACCAGAATTTGCTCATATTCCGGTTTTTAAAAACCCCAATATGAGCCCTGGGTTACTCCTTTTCTAACCTGAATATTGGGTCATGTAAACGTAACAGAATATCCCCATCAAACGGAACAGGAAGTTGTTTTCTGCACATGCTCTGTTCACAAGGAATCCTGGTCTTTTGAGTCCAGGAAGTTCTTCTAAACACGGAGAAACCAAGACCAGGAGGAGACTAATCACTTCATAAATGTAATGAAGGATATGAACATTTCTGCATTTGTAGACGGTAGAAAGTACCGGGATAGAAGATTTACAAGAAGGAGAGAGAAAAGTTGAAGCAGCATTTGTTTTGAATTTGGATCCAGGAAGAAGAAGCAGAAATGACGGGAATTGTGTCATCACGTTCTCCGTGCGTCGCTGGTTTGATCCAGATATCCTGAATGATTAATTACCATGGAAACGGAATATTCACAATGTTTCAGTAACCGGAATATTAGCAATAACCCCAATTTAGACTGCATGTGAACGTAGTCAATGGGAATATTCCGTTTCCATGCTGAGCTAACAGGGTTATCCCTGTAAACATGGTGATCAATCATTTATCTGGATTTAAACCAGCGACGCACGGAGAACGTCATGGCGCAATTACCGTCATTTCTACTTCAAAATCCTACAAATCCTGCTTCAACTTTTAGCTCACCTTTTAGTAAATCTGGCTATCCCGGTACTTTCTACCATCTACAAATGCAGAAATATTCATATATTTAATTCCATTTATCAAGTGATTGGACCTGGACTAAACTGGACTAAACTGGACTAAATTAAACCTGGACTAAACTGAGGAAAACCAGACAAGACGCAACAAAAATGCTGGTCATGTGACGATAACGATGATTAAATATATAATGCATTATTGTAGAGGAATAAAAAACCAGACTAAAATGTAGATTACAAAATAGAAACTGCTAAAATGTGTCTTCATTTTCGTTGACCAAAACGAGACGAAATGTTCTACCAAAGATCCTTAATGTCCAACTTTTCTCTCACCTTCTTGTAAATCTTCTATCCCGGTACTTTCTACCGTCTACAAATGCAGAAATGTTCATATCCTTCATTACATTTATGAAGTGATTAGTCTCCTCCTGGTCTTGGTTTCTCCGTGTTTAGAAGAACTTCCTGGACTCAAAAGACCAGGATTCCTTGAGAAAAGAAGAGAAAACAGATTCCTGTTCCTTCTGATGGGAAACCCCGTTAGACTAAACATGACCAAATATTCAGTTAGAAAAGGAGTAACCCAGGGGTCATTTACAGGTTTTTAAAAACAGGAATATGAGAAATTCCGGTTATTCAAAGGGGTTATTGGCAGGGGTGGCTGGAGGAGCCAAAAATTGTACTCAAGTAAAAGTACTGTTACTTCAGAATAATATGACTCAAGTAGAAGTAAAAAGTAGTCACCCAAATAATTACTTGAGTAAAAGTAAAAAAGTACTTGGTGAAAAAACTACTCAAGTACTGAGTAACTGTTGAGTAACGTCTGATTTATTTTTTTAACACAACCATTCAAACAGACAAAAGTACAAAATAATCATCTTCAGGCAAATTAAATCAATAAGATAATGAAATAAATTAAAATTAATAAAAAACCAAAAATAGCTTAAATTAAAATAATCAAGTACTTTAATAAATAATAAAATAAAGAAAATAATAACAGAATAAAAAAATAAATTAAGCACATTTAACAATTATATATTTAAAATATCTTTACACAAATGTGTGTATCATGCCCTTAAACTACTATGTACACTCTTATTTTAGTATTAACAACCTCCATTTCTGTGAAAAAAAACAATATTAGCTAAGAACTACATTTACCTAGAGTCATGCTATACAGCTTTATGCTAATCAGCGCCATATTTGTAGTCACATTGGTTTGGTTAACCCTAACGTATAAAAACGTTTTAAAAAACATATCAATTGAATATATCTATTATGTAGTGCATCTGAAATAGTAACTACATTTTATAGAGATGATGTATGTTAAGGAATTGTAAATATGTTTGTTTATTTAGGATACTTTATTTACTGTAACGTCATGTAACTGACTGATGTATTCACAGTGATTCAATATAAGTTGTAAATGTACCTGTGTACGGTTTATTTTAATATTTACTGTTCAAAAGCACAATATATTTAACGGTTTACTTCCTTTTTTTTGTATGACACTTTATTTCAAAACTGTTTACTTCCACGTCCATAGCAAGAGTAATCAATGACCACAGATCCGCGATCGGGGCACTCGTCATGTGATCAGGATCTCTGCTCGTCACTCTATGACGTAGCGGGGATGCCCAGGGAATTCCCTGTGGTTGACGAAATGGGAGAATGTTTTTTTTAATTTAAATATCGCCTGTCTCTACTTCCTGGTTCAAAAGCAATTAAAAATGATATTTTGTGGCTGGACGACACTCTGGTTAAGGTCTGGTTAGGTTAATGCACCACTTATGATTGGTTAGAAGTAGGAAACGCTTGTGATTTTTGCTAAAAATAATAATTTCACATCACTTACGCCACCTCCGTCGTCATGGCGACTGCAAACAACATGGTTAAATACTCAAATTTACGTTAAATACTAGAAAACACAGTTAAATACTCGCCGTCAAAATACTGTTAAAAATCATCAAAACACCATTAAAACACTGTTAAAACAGCGTTAAAAACATGCTTTTACAAACTGAGAGTAACAAACAGTAACTTAAAAACTCAAAACTTAGCCATTATAATAAAGAATAATATATAAATAATAATAATGTAATAATCCGTGTATATATCACGACAACGGATCCCATTGACTTCGCATAGTACAATATCCGTGGTGCTCACACAGAATTATACCAATCACCCAGTGATGTCATGAGATTGACGCGTACGTGGATAAAAGGGATAAAAGAAAAGTAACAGCTCAACGTAGCCTAATGTAGCGGAGTAAGAGGAACAGTTTCTGCTTCACAAATCTACTCAAGTAAAAGTAATGGAGTAAATGTAACTCGTTACTACGCACCTCTGGTTATTGGTGTTTACATGGCCATGAACAGACGTCTGAATTCAAGACTTCAAAATGTTGAATGACTTCTGTTGTGGAACGTAAACGTTGGTCTAAAGCCAGAGACTTGAACTCAACAAGTAAAGAACGCTGGATCTGTTCTGGATCACTCCAATCCTCCAGACCTCTACACAAACTGGAACCCAAATATAATATATATGTATATATTATGGTCTGTTAGAGACGACATCATTCACCGCTGCAGAGAAACAGCCCTTTGCCAGTTACACGTGCTGCTTTCTGTCAGTTTTTTAACCTTTTTAACCTAACACTCTCTTACCTTAACTTACTAGCTCTAATTATGTTGTGAAATCTTTTGGTTAAATTCCCAAAGTGACACCCGGATGACTTTGTGTAAAATCTGCAGTAAAGATCATATTTGAGCAGCGACTGCGGTTTATTTCTGACCCGGTGTTTGCTGAGTCAGCAGTAATCGGAGCTTAACGGCTGCAGAGTTCGTTGACAGAATCACATCTTTGTCTGTCGTTTCTTCCTTTTATTCTTTCCCATGATGCTCTGCTTCTACTCGCTCATGTCAGGTTCATCTCTTCACCTCCTGTCAGGTTCATGTCTTCACTTCCTGTCAGGTTCATGTCTTCACCTCCTGTCAGGTTCATGTCTTCACCTCCTGCTCATCCA
The DNA here is from genome assembly GCF_033807715.1 of Cololabis saira. Classification (NCBI taxonomy): domain Eukaryota; kingdom Metazoa; phylum Chordata; class Actinopteri; order Beloniformes; family Belonidae; genus Cololabis; species Cololabis saira. The sequence goes on from NC_084600.1 coordinate 45,227,421, forward strand.
GTCCTGCATCTGTTCTTGTCAAAGCTCCGTCTGTCTGGGTTTGTTTCTGCTGACTCGTCTTTCTCTGTGTTTTAACCGGGTTGTTTTGTTTCTGCAGCTTCCGAGTCACTTTATTCCTCCTGTGGTTTGCATTTGTGTCTTTTCATATAAAAACATCTTTGCTTTCAGCCGTCGTTCCTGAGCAAAGTCACAACTGGAGTTTCTGCTGTTGCTGTGAACGAAAGTGTCTCTTGGTTTGCAGGGAAACAATCAGCATTGAGAAGCAAACTATAACTATACATGGTTTGAATTTGTTGAAGTTATAAAATTTATGAATATGTATTGTTTTTATTTATATTTAAATTTTAAACAGAATTACTTTTATTTTTTTCTTTATTAGTAGTACTATTAGTAGTAGAAAGTAGGAACTATCAAATATGGACCAATCAGATGAAGGGTGGGCACGCTTTTTGGCGTCTAGCGTCGCCACGGTAATGCATTTGACTGAGCAGCAGCACAAGTACTGACAGGAATTAGCAGGAGAGACCACGTCTCTCCAGTGTTAGCGTCGCTCCATTGGTTACCCGTAAAATTCAGAATCCAATTTAAAATTTTATTACTTGCGTATAAAGCCCAAAACGGCTTAGCTCCGCAGTATTTACAAGACTTGATAGTGCCTTATGTTCCTGGCAGAGCTCTCCGCTCTCAGAGTGCAGGTTTACTCGTAGTTCCTAGAGTATCTAAATGTAGATTTGGAGGGCGGGCGTTCTGCTATCAGGCACCACTACTATGGAACCAACTTCCAATCTGGGTTAAGGAGGCTGACACCACCTCCACCTTTAAAACTAAACTTAAAACCTTTCTGTTTAGTAAAGCCTATAGTTAGTGTTTAGTAAACCTCTAGCTGGTGTTGGTAAATCTCTAGTTAGTGTAAACTCTAGTGTGTTAGAGTCAGTAGTCATAGTTGCAGCTATAGAACAAGACTATAATAGTTAGTCTCAAATATAGCTTGGTGGTAGATATGCTGCTATAGGCCTATGCTGCAGGGGGGACCGACATGATCCAAAACGTACGAAAAAACGTACAAAAAAACGTACGAAAAAACGTACGAAAAGACGTATGAAAAAACGCATGCTATCAGGCACCATTACTATGGAACCAACTTCCAATCTGGGTTAAGGAGGCTGACACCACCTCCACCTTTAAAACTAAACTTAAAACCTTTCTGTTTAGTAAAGCCTATAGTTAGTGTTTAGTAAACCTCTAGCTGGTGTTGGTAAATCTCTAGGTAGTGTAAACTCTAGTGTGTTAGAGTCGCTCCTGTAGTTTCTTGTGCTGGCCCCCTTTTCTTCTCTTTTTTCTCTTTTGTTCATGGTGCAGCATCCTCTGCCGGTGGCGAAGAGCATCTCTGAATGCACAACACCGGATCCTGCAGTGTGGGAAAGACACGATTAATTTAAAATGGCCGACTTCCTGTTGGGTTTCGGCCATGACCCCAAGAGACTTTTCTTTAAGTTGTGACATGATACAGGTGTGTAGCGATTTTCGTGCATGTACGTCAAACCGTATTGTGGGGCTTGAGGCACAAAGTATTCTAGGGGGCGCTGTTGAGCCGTTAGGCCACGCCCATTAATGCAAACCATTAAATATCACATTTTTCACCAGGCCTGGCTTGGTGAAAAATTTGGTGACTTTTGGGTCACGTTTAGGGGAAAAAAGACCCTCATTTCGTCAGAAGAAAGAAAGAAAAATAATAAAGAAAAAAAAAATTCCTACAGATACAATAAGGCCTTCGCATTGTAAGTGCTTGGGCCCTAACTATAAACTATAAAGTGATTAAACAGCTTAATACGATGTAAATGCTTGTTTTTTCTTCTTTCCATTGTGCTGTAAACTAAGAGGTTTGTAGGGCAGGATTAAGTCGGGATGACAGAAGATTCCACTGGGACGTCGTGAGACTTTAACATCTGCCTGGATGATCCACGGACAAATAAATATGAAGCAATAAACCAACCATGCAGGAGATTTGGAGAAAAACATCCCATCGTTCAGCTGAACGTAGAAGCTGAGAGGGAAAAAGCATTTCAAGGTGTTTCTGTCACGTAAAGTAAAAGCTGAGTCAGACCTGACGACTGAAGAACAAATAGTTTCTTGATGAATCCGACTCGACGTCGTCCACGATTCACTGGAACTGAGAGAAACCGTCTCCTGATGTGTGTAATTCCCCCTGAAGCCGAGAGAGAGAACAGCAACGCCCTCCGGTCTGGTTCTGTTTCTGAAACAACAAAACACTCCCAGAATCAGAGTTATCTCCAACAGAGAAACGGCACAGAAACAGCAGAGAAACGGCAGAGAAACAACAGAGAAACAACAGAGAAACGGCAGAAAATCAGCAGAAAAACAACAGAGAAACAGCAGAAAAAGAGCAGAGAAACGGCAGGGAAACGTCAGAAAAACGTCAGAAAAACGGCCGAGAAACGGCCGAGAAACAACAGAGAAACAACAGAGAAACGGCAGAAAAACAGCAGAGAAACAACAGAGAAACGGCAGAAAATCAGCAGAAAAACAACAGAGAAACAGCAGAAAAAGAGCAGAGAAACGGCAGGGAAACGTCAGAAAAACGTCAGAAAAACGGCCGAGAAACGGCCGAGAAACAACAGAGAAACAACAGAGAAACGGCAGAAAAACGACAGAAAAAGAGCAGAGAAACAGCAGAGAAATGGCAGAAAAACAGCAGAGAAACAACAGAGAAACGGCAGAAAAACAGCAGAGAAACAACAGAGAAACAACAGAGAAACAGCAGAAAAAGAGCAGAGAAACAGCAGAGAAATGGCAGAGAAATGGCAGAAAAACGACAGAGAAACAGCAGAGAAACAGCAGAGAAACAACAGAGAAACGGCAGAAAAACAGCAGAGAAACAGCAGAGAAACAGCAGAGAAACAACAGAAAAAGAGCAGAGAAACAACAGAGAAACGGCAGAAAAACAGCAGAGAAACAGCAGAGAAACAACAGAAAAAGAGCAGAGAAACAACAGAGAAACGGCAGAAAAACAGCAGAGAAACAACAGAGAAACAACAGAGAAACAGCAGAAAAAGAGCAGAGAAACAACAGAGAAACAACAGAAAAAGAGCAGAGAAACAGCAGAGAAACAACAGAGAAACGGCAGAAAAACAACAGAGAAACAACAGAAAAAGAGCAGAGAAACAGCAGAGAAACGGCAGAGAAACGGCAGAAAAACGGCAGAAAAACAACAGAGAAACGGCAGAGAAACGGCAGAAAAACAACAGAAAAACGGCAGAAAAACGGCAGAAAAAGAGCAGAGAAACAACAGAAAAAGAGCAGAGAAACAGCAGAGAAACAACAGAGAAACAACAGAGAAACAACAGAGAAACAACAGAAAAAGAGCAGAGAAACGGCAGGGAAACAACACAGAAACGGCAGAAAAACAGCAGAAAAACAGCAGAGAAACAGCAGAAAAACGGCAGAGAAACGGCAGAGAAACGGCAGAAAAACAACAGAAAAACGGCAGAAAAACAGCAGAGAAACGGCAGAAAAACGGCAGAGAAACGGCAGAGAAACGGCCGAGAAATGGCTGAGAAACGGCAGAAAAACAACAGAAAAATGGCAGAAAAACGGCAGAAAAACGGCAGAGAAACAGCAGAGAAACGGCCGAGAAATGGCCGAGAAACGGCAGAGAAACGGCAGAAAAACAACAGAAAAACCGCAGAAAAACGGCAGAGAAACGGCAGAGAAACGGCCGAGAAACGGCAGAGAAACGGCCGAGAAATGGCTGAGAAACGGCAGAGAAACGGCCGAGAAATGGCTGAGAAACGGCAGAAAAACAACAGAAAAATGGCAGAAAAACGGCAGAAAAACGGCAGAGAAACAGCAGAGAAACGGCCGAGAAATGGCCGAGAAACAGCAGAAAAACAACAGAAAAACAGCAGAAAAACAGCAGAGAAACAGCAGAGAAACAACAGAGAAACGGCAGAAAAACGGCAGAGAAACAGCAGAGAAACAACAGAGAAACGGCAGAGAAACAGCAGAGAAACGGCCGAGAAATGGCCGAGAAACGGCAGAAAAACAACAGAAAAATGGCAGAAAAACGGCAGAGAAACAGCAGAGAAACAACAGAAAAACAGCAGAGAAACAGCAGAGAAACAACAGAGAAACGGCAGAAAAACAACAGAGAAACGGCAGAAAAACGGCCGAGAAACAACAGAGAAACGGCAGAAAAACGGCAGAACAACAGCAGAAAAACAGCAGAGAAACGGCAGAGAAACGGCAGAGAAACGGCCGAGAAATGGCCGAGAAACGGCAGAAAAACAACAGAAAAATGGCAGAAAAACAGCAGAAAAACAGCCGAGAAACAGCAGAAAAACAGCAGAGAAACGGCAGAAAAACAGCAGAAAAACAGCAGAGAAACGGCAGAGAAACGACAGAGAAACGACAGAAAAACAGCACATAGATAGTCAGTTAGTCAGTTAGATAATTAGTTAGTTGTTGGTCAGTTATTTAGATAGGTAGATAGTTTGTCAGTTAATTAGGTAGTATGTTAGTTAATTAGTTGGAAAGATAGATAGTTGAGCTCAGCATGACCCATTTTTGCCAAACGTGTGTAAACTGAACTAAAGTGTAATCTTATCTTAAATCTTCACATTCAAGTCTTTAATGAGGTGATGTCATCAGTGATGTCATCAGTGATGTCATCAGTGTTGTCCGCATGTTTCTCGTCACGTGACTGGAGTAAAATCCAACGTTACTAATAAAGTTAAAGACGTTTTCATGTTTTATTGTTCACATTAAAGTCAATTGTGTCTGGATCTTCTCTCTCCTCCTTATGTAACATCATATCTGTGGTTTAACTGTAACTGTAAAGTCTGTTGTTGTAACTTTACATCAGCCCTGAATTCCTGTCCTATTAGTTAGTTAGTTAGTTAGTTAGTTAGTTATTTAGTTAGTTAGTTAGTTAGTTAGTTAGTTAGTTAGTTAGTTAGTTAGTCAAACACGTCTGGATCTTCTCTCTTCTCCTTATGTAACTGCATATCTGTGGTTTAGTAACTGTAAAGTCTGTTGTAACTTTTTTAGTTTTTCTTTTTTCTTAATTTAGTTTAGTTTATTTCGGTCATGACATCACAAAAAAGAATAAAACAATAAAAAAAACTTTACATCACACCCCCCCCCCCCCCCCGCCCTGAATTCCTGTCCTGTGAGTGATGCTCCCGGTTACCATGGAGACGGTTACCCTGCCCCCCCTCTAAATACCCCCCCTCCCTCTAATACCCCCCCTCTCTAAATACCCCCCCTCCTTCTCTAACTGCCCCCCCCCCCCCCCAGCCAGGTCTCTCCAAAGCTTCACTTTTGTGCGCATGTCCCGCTGCAGTTTCGGAGCAGCAGCCGCTTCAGCAGCAAGATGGCGAGATCCCGTCCTGCTTTCCCTCTCCTCCCTCCTGCTGGTCCTCTCCTGGCCCTACTGGCTCTGATCTCAGCCCTGTGTGAGTGTCCCGACCCCCGGGTCCCAGCCCGGGCCGACCCGGGCCAGAGTTCCGCCCGGATCCGCCTGGAAACCCGGTGGAAACGCGCAGAGAGCCGCCGCGCCGCGACGCGCAGAGCGAGGGTTTATGGTTCTGCGTTAAACCGACGGCGTAGCCTACGGCGTAGGGTTACGCGTCGACGCGTACCTACGCCGTAGGCTCTGCGTCGGTGTGACGCAGAACCATAAATCAACTCAACTCCGGAGCTTCTCTCCCCGAGCAGAACTCGGTTCGGTCCAGTCGGATCTTTGTTTTTCTAAATGTTCTGGTGTTTCAGGGCCGAACTGGACCGGTTCGGGTCAGAACCGGACCGGTTCGGTGTGTTAAAGGGCAGAAAGAACCGGGTTTTTTAGTTTGGAGCGTGTTTTTTATGTTTTTTATTCCATCTATCGGTAGTTTGAGCTTCTCTCCCCGAGCTGAACTCGGTTCGGTCCAGTCGGACCTTTGTTTTTCTGAATGTTCTGTTTGTTCAGGGCAGAACTGGACCGGCTCGGCTCAGAACTGGACCGGACCGGAGTGTTAATTAAGGGCAGAAAGAACCGGACCGGTGCGGGTATTTTAGTTTGGAGCGTGTTTTTTATGTTTTTTATTCCATCTATCGATTGTTTTTTATTGGATCGAGTCGGTTCCGAGTGAACGGAACCAGAACCGCGTGGTTTTCCTCACAGAACCGGGCCAGCTGGGTGATTTATGGACTTTAGTTCGGGTCGGTTCGGGTCGGTTCGGAGCGGCCACGTTGCGTGTTTGAGCGTCTGCGCGTGTTTTTGTGTTTGTCCTCGATCTGAGGGAGAAAAAGTTTCTTTTTGAGTTCGGACCCGGTCTGGTACTGGGTGTTGGGTCTAGTCCCGGGTTCTGGACCAGGTCCTGGTTCTGGACCGGGTCTGGACCGGGTCTGGATGAGGTGATGCGGATAACGGACTTTTCCAGGAGGAGCCAACGGTCATGCGGACAGAAACAGAAACTCCCCCTTTTACACTGTAAAACCTACAAATGTCTCATTTTAGTAAAAAAAATCTCATTCCACTTAAAACAAGACTCATCACTGGAAAAAACAACAATTTTCACCTGTTTCAGGTACATTTTCACTTGAAATAAGTAGAAAAATCTGCCAGTGGAACAATACTTTGCTTGTAATGAGAAGATAAATCTTGTTCCACTGGCAGATTTTTCTACTTATTTCAAGTGAAAATTGACTTGAAACAGGTGAAAATTGTCAAATAACAAGTTATTTTTCTGGTGATGACTCTTGTTTTAAGTGTAATGAGATTTTTTGACTAAAAATGAGACATTTGAACTAGAAATAAGACAAATATTCCTGGTAAGATGTTTAGTTTTTTCAGTGTGATCAAACATCAACAATCCAGTAAATTATCTAATGTTTAAATGAGAAAAAAGATAAAATAAAAATACAATAAACCAAAAAAATAGAAATAAACAGTGATCATCTTGGAACATAATCATCATCCTGGACCTCATGAAGGTTTTGCTGCAAAAACCCCAAATACCACCAGGAATATTTGTCTTATTTCTAGTTAAAATGTCTAATTTTTAGTAAAAGAAAATCTCATTACCAGAAAAATAACTTGTTATTTGACAATTTCCAACTGTTTCAAGTCAATTTTCACTTGAAATAAGTAGAAAAATCTGCCAGTGGAACAAGATTTATCTTTATTTGAGAGAGATTTATCAAAACGTTGAGCCAGAGTTGTTTCATCGTCTCCAACATCGCCCTGTAAAGATTTTATTCTTGGGGAACAAGATTTTTTTGCTTGTAATGAGATTTTTCTACTTATTTCAAGTGAAAATTGACTTGAAACAGGTGAAAACTCCAAATCTGACCAGGATTATTTGTCTTATTTCTAGTTAAAATGTCTTATTTTTAGTCAAACATTCCTGGTTTACATTCCTGCTCTCGCCGGCTCAAACTATTCCGGTCTGAGTTGATCTTCCCTCACACGTGTCGTCTCTGGAAGTTTGTAGAAGTTTGTAGAAGTTTGTAGAAGTTTGTAGATGTTTAGTTCATGCTGGAAGGAAAGAATGTCTGTTCACTGCAAAAACTCAAAATCTTAACAAGAATATTTGTCTTATTTCTAGTTTCTAGTTTCTAGTATTTCTAGTTCAAATGTCTCATTTTTAATTAAAAAATCTCATTACACTTAAAACAAGACTCATTACCAGAAAAATAACTTGTTATTTGACAATTTCCACCTGTTTCAAGTAAATTTTCACTTGAAATAAGTAGAAAAATCTGCCAGTGGAACAAGATTTATCTTCTTATTACAAGTAAATAAATCTTGTTCCACTGGCAGATTTTTCTACTTATTTTAAGTGAAAATCTACTTGAAACAGGTGAAAATTGTTGTTTTTTCCAGTGATGAGTCTTGTTTTAAGTGGAATGAGATTTTTTATTTACTAAAAATGAGACATTTTAACTAGAAATAAGACAAATATTCTAGTTAAGATTGAGTTTTTGCAGTGTAAACCCCTCTCTTCTTCTCCTCCTCTTCTGCTGCTCAGCCGTTTTTTCCTGAATCAGAAACAGAAACGTGGCTCTTTATTTATTTATTTACTGTTTCAGCCTCGACCTGCCGGAGGGCGGAGGTCACATGACCCCCCCGGGTCACATGACCCCCCTCCCGGGTCACGTGACCGCGGGGGGTCATGTGACCGCGGGGGGTCATGTGACCCGCGTTTGTCCCTCAGGTGGACCGGTAGATTCATGTTCCTCAGGTGGAACCAGAAAGGTTTTTATTCCTCTTTTCTTTCCTTAGTTGCTGTTTTCAATTCTTTTATTCTCTTTTCTGCCATGTCTTGACTTTTTATCTCTTTTATCTCTTATCTTGATTTTATTTCTGTTTCCTTTTAATTATCAACTATCAACATATCAATTATTATTAGTAGTTTTATCTCCCCCAGGTGGAACCAGAAAGGTTTTTAGTCCTCTTTAAAAAGTCCTCTTTTTAACCCCCACCCCCTCCGTCTCTTCTGCTGCTCAGCCGATTCTCCTGAATCATGAAAAGAAACTCTTTATTTATTTATTTACTGTTTCAGCAGCGTCATGTGACCCGGGGGGTCATGTGACCCGGGGGGTCATGTGACCCGGGGGGTCATGTGACCTGTAGGAGCGCCCGGGTCACATGACTGCGGGGGGTCATGTGACCTGCGTGTTTTGTCCCTCAGGTGGACCGGTAAATTAATGTTTGAACCGGTTAGGGCTGTGCGATGAATCGATTTTAAATCTAAATCGGATTTATTAAGACGATGTTAAAAAAAGGAAAATCGGAAAATCGATTTTTTTACTTTGTTTGGTCAAGAAGATCTTTAATCACTTTACTAAACTCACAGAGGATTTAAAGTTTTTTTCAGTTTCACTTCATTCCCAATACGGACATTTCTTTATTTTTCTTTCAAAATTAAGATAAAATATTTGAAACAATTTATTCCTTTGTCTTTTGTAGTTTTACCAAAAAAAATCGAAATCAAAATTGAAAATCGGGTTGACAGGAAAAAAAATCGTGATTTTATTTTTGTCCAAAATCGCCCAGAACCGGTAGTTTATGATGAAACCGGTAGGAACCAGTAAGAACATGTCAGGTATTGATGAAGACTGATCATAAACATTGATCCATGTATTGATCACAGTAATAATGTCCTGGTGGTGAATGTATCAGTTATTGATGACGGTAATTCTCACATGTATCAGTTATTGATGACGGTAATTCTCACATGTATCAGTTATTGACGGTTTATCTAGTTATTCCTGGACTTTCATGGATGTCTGTTGTATTTTATGTGATTGATTGATTGATTTATTTATTTATTTATTTATTTATTTATTTATTTATTTATTTATTTATTTTATTTTATTTTATTTTGTGCATGTAAAACACAACAATTAGTTTATGTCCCTCAGGTGGAACTGGATCATTTATCAATATGTCTCTCTGGTGAGTCCGGACCCGCGTCGGTGGTCCCGGTGGACCCGGTCTGGTGAACCCGGGTCGGTGGTCCCGGGTTGGTGGACCCGCTGGACCTGGTGGTCCCGCTGGACCCGGGTTCACCTCCAGACCTCCAGGCTCCACTGATCCTGATGATGTTAATCATTAACATCAGTGTCTGTAATTAGAGAGATGTTTGAAAAGCTCTGGTCCAGATTTACAGTTGGTGCTGGTGAGAAGGATTCTGGGGGGGGTTCTCGTTCTGGTTCTGGTTCTGGTGAGGGGGTTCTCCCCCCCGGTCCGTCCGTCAAACGTCGTCACGGCAACAGATACGGCCTCTCGTCTGATCATCAGAATCACCTGACGGAGACGCATCCATCCGGGCCTTTACCCAGAACCAGAACCAGCAGAACCAGAACCAGCAGAACCAGAACCAGCAGAACCAGAACCAGCAGAACCAGAACCAGCAGAACCAGAACCAGCAGAACCAGCAGAACCAGAACCAGCAGAACCAGAACCAGCAGAACCAGCAGAACCAGAACCAGCAGAACCAGAACCAGCAGAGGTTTGTGGAAGTTCTGGAGCCCCCCCCCGTATCTGCATGGAGGAGATTAGCATGAAGCTGCTGCAGAAACCATGCCGAGAGTGCTGGTACTGGGGATGGGCGGTATGGACTAAAATATTTATCCCGATAATTTCTGACATTTATCCCGATAACGATAAAAATTAGGATAAAAAAATACCAATTCAACTCCATCTTTGTAACTATAAATCTATCTCCACATTCAGTCTTTGGAGCCAAAACACTGCTGTAAAAGATACTAAATACTAAACTACACCAATTACATTGAATTAATAAAAACCAATTAAACGAGTTCCTTTCTTTCTTTCTTTCTTTCTTTCTTTCTTTCTTTCTTTCTTTCTTTCTTTCTTTCTTTCTTTCTTTCATATATTATTAATGTATTAATATAATATAATTATATAATATATATTAATATAATATATTAATTAATGTATATTATTACATGTATAGTATTACATATATTATTAATGTATTAATATAATATAATTACATCATATATATTAATATAAACATCCGTGGAATGCACGGACACGGCTGTGACGTCAGCCGTGACGTCACGCCCAGAAAGAGACTTTTCTTTGACTTTTCTGGCCGTTATAAAACATTTTTGACAGATATAAAGTCCATGACTTAAAAATATAGAATACAAAGATTAGTATTAGCCGGTGATTACAGCTGGAGGTTCCTGTGAACAGTTTTAGAGGACGATCTTTTACTATTGCGGTCTATGGGAAAAAAGGGATTTTCTGTTGCAGTACCGCGGCTGGACACTGGGGGAAACCGGCGCTGCTGAGTGGAGACCGGGGGGCTGGTCCAGATAGACTAGCGTCCTATCTGGGGGTGGTTACCATGGTGACCACCTGTTACCGCTACAGAAACCGGAGATAAACACGGGCTCTTTGGGCCACGAGGCTCGGATCGGACATACTTCTGGTGGCCCCGCCCCCTGAGCCGGGGGGGCGGGGTCGGGGGGGCGGGGCCTGCGTGGCGTTACAGGCGGGTCCAGAACCCCCCCCCCCCTGATCCCCCACCGGGCTCCTTCATGTGGAGAACAGGTGATGGTGATTGTTATTCTGATCTCCAGGTTTGTGTTTCTGCTGCACGTGTTTCCCATCTGGAGTCTGGAATCTGGAACCTGGAATGTTGCATTTGCTGCCACGCCGCCAGATCAGGGGGGGGGGGGCAGGCCTACAGACGAGGGTGTGGTGGTTTGTGTTTTTAACACGGAGAAGAATCCACCGCCGTCACGTTTGGTGCCGCAGAGCTTTAACTGGAGACTCAGACTCAGGATCAGACTCAGAGCAGCTTCCTGTATCATGACCAGACTCAGGACCAGATTCAGGACCAGTTTCAGGATCAGGATCAGTTTCAGACTCAGACTTCAGAGAACCAGAGCAGCTTCCTGTACCATGACCCCTCCCCCCGTGTGATCAGCTGATCAGCTGATCAATAGGTCAAAGCCGCACGGCATTGATCAGCTGGTGTCAGCGAGGGTCGGTAGGGTTGGGAGGGGGTCGTTATCGTTTGGCTTTTACCCTCCTCTACTCCAACACAAGAGCAATTAGTGTCTAAAAATATCTGCAGGGCTTTAATCTGCCGTCCCAGGTCCTGGTTTTGGTTCTGGTCCTGGTTCTCCTGGTTCTGGTCCTGGTTCTGGTTCTGATTCTGGTTCTGGTTCTGATTGTGGTTCTGGTCCTGGTTCTGGTTCTGATTCTGAGTGGTGACTGCAACATGGAGTGGTGACTGCAACATGGAGTGGTGACTGCAACATGGAGTGGTGACTGCAACATGGAGTGGTGACTGCATCATGGAGTGGTGACTGCATCATGGAGTGGTGACTGCAACATGGAGTGGTGACTGCATCATGGAGTGGTGACTGCAACATGGAGTGGTGACTGCAACATGGAGTGGTGACTGCATCATGGAGTGGTGACTGCAACATGGAGTGGTGACTGCAACATGGAGTGGTGACTGCAACATGGAGTGGTGACTGCAACATGGAGTGGTGACTGCATCATGGAGTGGTGACTGCAACATGGAGTGGTGACTGCAACATGGAGTGGTGACTGCAACATGGAGTGGTGACTGCAACATGGAGTGGTGACTGCAACATGGAGTGGTGACTGCATCATGGAGTGGTGACTGCAACATGGAGTGGTGACTGCAACATGGAGTGGTGACTGCAACATGGAGTGGTGACTGCAACATGGAGTGGTGACTGCAACATGGAGTGGTGACTGCAACATGGAGTGGTGACTGCAACATGGAGTGGTGACTGCAACATGGAGTGGTGACTGCAACATGGAGTGGTGACTGCAACATGGAGTGGTGACTGCAACATGGAGTGGTGACTGCATCATGGAGTGGTGACTGCAACATGGAGTGGTGACTGCAACATGGAGTGGTGACTGCAACATGGAGTGGTGACTGCATCATGGAGTGGTGACTGCAACACGGCTGGGGAACTGATGTTCCACCAGCAACTGCCCGTGTCGTGCAGACATCAGAATGTCTGCAGATGAAGTTCTTCCTGCAGGAGCTGCCAGATATATATATTTATATAAATGTAAATAAACTGCTACTCTTCTAACAGACAGGAAGTCCAACCGTCCTGAACTCTGCTGTTAAACTGTTTAACCAAAACAGACAAATGTGTTTAAGTCATGTTTATATCCAGAGTCCAGAAGCTGCGTCGTAGCTGCGATTGATACCTGATCAATACCTGATCGATACGTGATCGATACCTGATCAATACCTGATTTATACCTGATTGATACCTGATCGATACCTGATCGATACCTGATCGATACCTCCCAGAAGCCTCCAGTGCTGACAGCCTTGCCCCCCCACGGGACAGGCTAGCAGGCTGTTAGCAGGCTGTTAGCAGGCTGTTAGCCCCCCCCCCACATGCCAGGACCCCCAGGCTCGCTGGTAAACAGGTTGACGTGAGACGCCCCCCTGTCCCGGGTTCCTGCCGGACCTACCGGGTCGCTGAGAGCCTCGGATGTTTGTCCGGATGCCAGACATTCGCAGAGAGCTGGTACCGGGGGGTTGGTTGGAGTCGGGGCTCCCAGGGAAGTGAACATGCGGTTCTGGATCGAGCTGATCCAGAACCGCTGAAACCCACCGCTGAGGCGAAGATGGATATTTGTAACTGAGCCCGTCTTGCATTGACATTCTTTGGCGTGCTGCTTTCACCACTTGGTGGGATTTTCAAGTTAAGTTTCTTTCAAGTCCAGCACCCACCGCCCACTTCACTGGCAGCAATCAGAGGAAGCGCTGCCGTCTTCTCCTACGTTGTAAACAATATATTACAATTATCCAATTAGGCAGTTTATCATTCCTGCATTTAGTGTAGTGTATTAATGTGGACGTACAAGAGAGTGAACTGTCAGATTCCCAGATATTTATGGAGTACTGATCCGTCCAGGGAGGAGGTTTGAAAGGTCATACGTATAGGGCTGGGCGATTTTGGACAAAAATAAAATCCCAATTTTTTTTCTCTGAAAACCCGATTTTCGACTTCGATTTCGATTTTTTTGGTAAAACTACAAAAGACAATGGAATAAATTGTTTCAAATATTTTATTTTTATTTTTAAAGAAAAATAGCAAACAAATTTCCCTATTGGGAATGAAGTGCAATTGAAAGATCCTGTAAATCCTCCTTGAGTTTTAGTAAAGTGACAACATTTACAAAGACGACTAGACGAGCTCCGTCTGTAATGCAGCTGCAGAAAAGGAAAATCCATTTTCCCATTTTCCTTTTTTTAACATCGTCTTGATTAATAAATCCGATTTAGATTTAAAATCGATTAATCGCACAGCCCTACGTGGTAGATTCCGGTTGAATATCATCCCTGTGTTTCGTTGGTGTTTAAGTGACGGTTGGAGGAAGTTTGTTGGAAATCGTTGACGTTAGTTTACTAGGAAGTCCAGTCATCGTCCAGGGAGGGACTGGTGTGAACAAGATGGTATCGTCGGCGTAGAGATGGATATGTAGATGGATGTGGGAACCGCCTGCAGCAGAAACAACGTTGTTTATGTAGATTTAAAACAGGGTTGGACCAGAACGGATCCCTGAGGAGCCGGTTACACCTTCAAAGTCAAAGTGGTGAATATATTTATAAACCATTAAGAGACTCAAATCCTTCCAGAACTTCCTGTAGCCGTCGTGCAGCCAGACGACGGCATGTTTTAAAATGTTTGTTTATTCTCTACATCCTCGCGTTAAACGGCCGTGTGACGGATTAAAACCAGAGCTGGTGGTTAAAGAATCTGCTATTTATAAAATACCCTTGGTACATGACAGAGTTATCGGGACGACTGTATGAATGCTTGTATGTATTTGTACGTTTGATTGTCTGTGTTGTAATGTCTACTGTTTTCATATTCCTCACGGTACCACATTGCATTGTAAACTTAATTTTTCATCCCAAAGCTTTCAATATCTTGCTTTGGGGAATTCATCCATTCATACATCCCAAAGGACCATTATAGACGTGATTGGTCTCAATTGTATACGTTTATCTTAATGGCTATGAATCAACTAAACTTGAAACTTGAGGGGTCCCGCCTCACTGCAAAAACTCCAAATCTTACCAGGAATATTGTCTCATTTCTAGTTAAAATGTCTCATTTTTAGTTAAAAGAAAATCTCATTACACTTAAAACAAGATTCATCCCTGGAAAAAACAACAATTTTCACCTGTTTCAAGTAGATTTTCACTTGAAATAAGTAGAAAAATCTGCCAGTGGAACAAGATTTTTTTGCTTGTAATAAGAAGATAAATCTTGTTCCACTGGCAGATTTTTCTACTTATTTGAAGTGAAAATCTACAGGTGAAAATTGTTATTTTGCTGGTAATGACTCTTGTTTTAAGTGTAATGAGATTTTTTGACTAAAAATGAGACATTTTAACTAGAAATAAGACAAATATTCATGTTAAGATTTTGAGTTTTTGCAGTGCAAGTTTCAAGTCGATGCCAGACGAGAGAGAAGACGACGACTAACCGTTGCTCCGACACGTCTGACCTTGTTTTCCGGTTGTCTTCAGGTTGTTTTCAGGTTGTTTTCTGGTTGGTTTCAGGTTGTTTTCAGGTTGTTTGTGACTTCAGATTGTTGTTTATCCTGCAGAGTGAATCTCGAGAAACCTGGAACACTGAGAGCACAAACCAACGGCTGCTAAAATATTCAGGGAACAAAAGAACGAGCCAACAAATAATTCATCAAGAAAATCTAAAATAACAACAGCAGAACAAAAGCTGGCGGGATAAAAGGTTTTCACTTCCAATAATGGCTTTTGTCTCGTGTCGGGGGGCGTGTTCTCCTGCGTTTTGTTCGTTCGTTTACACGAAAACGAAGCTCAAAGTCTCCAAAAACCATCATTTCTGAAATCTCCGGCCAAAGTGTAGATTTTTAAAACCTCCGTCTTCACGTTTGCTTGTAAACGGAGAGAAACGGACATTTATTCTTCAGAACGTCACATTATGAGACAGAAACGTCACCAGCGTCATGAGTGACACCTGTGGTTACAATTAGTTTGTAACCGTCAATATTTTCTTGTATTTTACCTGTTTTATATTCTAACGTCACACTTAAAAGTAACTCCACTTCTCTGTCACTCCAAACCAAAGACTCTGGTTCATCTTGGAAGTAACTGGAAGTTACTCCGCCGGTGTTCTGTCGATTTCTGCTGCTTTGTCCAAAAATGCTACCTAATGGTTTTCTACCTTTGCAGATCTACAATGTTACCGGGATTTACTCCCTAAACCACTTCCTTTACCGTGTTTTACTCCCTAAACCACTTCTTTACTGTGTTTTACTCCCTAAACCACTTCCTTTACTGCGTTTTACTTCCTAAACCACTTCCTTTACTGCGTTTTACTTCCTAAACCACTTCCTTTACTGTGTTTTACTCCCTAAACCACTTCCTTTACCGTGTTTTACTCACTAAACCACTTCTTTCCCCCATATGGGTGCTTGTCATTGTAAATAGAAACTGTTTCTGATCCTTCCTGTTGACTCAGAGATGTTTGATTCCGGCGGCGTTGGCCCATTAGCACCGGTCTTATCAGGGCGGGTCTCCGTGGTCTCCAGACCCCCGGGGGCCGGTGGGACCCGGGGGGCCCAAACCCCCCCCGGGGTCCCGGTGGGGCCAGACCAGACCAGGCCCGGCGGTTCCCAGGCTGCTTTATCTCGTTTGTTCTTCCTGAAACCATTTAAATGTAGAAAATAAGGTGCTTCCTTTGTCAAGCCCCCCGTTGCTAGGAAAGCCCCGCCCCCGTTGCTAGGAAAGCCCCACCCCCGTTGCTAGGAAAGCCCCGCCCCCGTTGCTAGGAAAGCCCCGCCCCCGTTGCTAGGAAAGCCCCACCCCCGTTGCTAGGAAAGCCCCGCCCCCGTTGCTAGGCAAGCCCCACCCCCATTGCTAGGAAAGCCCCGCCCCCGTTGCACGTTTGTTTATTTACTGTTGCTACTTTTAAATCTGGATACAGAGAGCGAAATAACCAGTCAAACTCCTTGTCGGACCAATGTTCAAACTTGGCCAATAAAACTGATTCTGATGCTGATATTGATGCTGATATTGATATTGGTATTGATGCTGATATTGGTATTGGTGTTGATGCTGATATTGATGCTGATATTGATGCTGATGCTGATATTGATGCTGATATTGGTATTGATGCTGATATTGATGCTGATATTGGTGTTGATGCTGATATTGATGCTGATATTGGTATTGATGCTGATATTGATGCTGATATTGATGCTGATGCTGATATTGATGCTGATGCTGATATTGATGCTGATATTGATGCTGATGCTGATATTGATGCTGATATTGATGCTGATGCTGATATTGATGTTGATGCTGATACTGGTATTGGTGCTGATAGTATTGATGTTAATGCTGCTGATGCTGATATTAATTCTGGTTCTGATGCTGATATTGATGCTGATGCTGATATTGATGCTGATGCTGGTTCTGATGCTAATTGTGGTTCTGATGCTGATGCTGTATCTCATGCTGATGCTGATATTGATGCTGATGCTGATATTGATGCTGATGCTGATATTGATGCTGATGCTGATATTGATGCTGATATTGATGTTGATGCTGATACTGGTATTGGTGCTGATAGTATTGATGTTAATGCTGCTGATGCTGATATTAATTCTGGTTCTGATGCTGATATTGATGCTGATGTTGGTATTGATGCTGATGCTGGTTCTGATGCTGATTCTGGTTCTGATGCTAATTGTGGTTCTGATGCTGATGCTGCTGATGCTGGGTCTGGTTTTGGTACTGATGCTGATTCTGGTTCTGATGCTGATGCTGATATTGGTATTGATGCTGATGCTGATGCTGGATCTGATGCTGATGCTGATATTGGTATTGATGCTGATGCTGGATCTGATGCTGATGCTGATATTGGTATTGATGCTGATGCTGATGCTGGATCTGATGCTGATGCTGATATTGGTATTGATGCTGATGCTGATGCTGGATCTGATGCTGATATTGGTATTGATGCTGATGCTGGATCTGATGCTGATATTGGTATTGATGCTGATGCTGATTCTGGTTCTGATGCTAATTGTGGTTCTGATGCTGATGCTGTATCTCATGCTGATGCTGATATTGGTATTGATGCTGATGCTGATATTGGTATTGATGCTGATATTGGTATTGATGCTGATATTGGTATTGATGCTGATGCTGATATTGGTATTGATGCTGATATTGGTATTGATGCTGATATTGGTATTGATGCTGATATTGGTATTGATGCTGATGCTGATATTGGTATTGATGCTGATATTGGTATTGATGCTGATATTGGTATTGATGCTGATGCAGATATTAGTATTGATGCTGATGCTGATATTGATGCTGATGCTGATTGTTTGGGTTGTGGCGACCAATCTACGTTATCTTTCTCTCCAGGCGATCGGAGGCCTGATGATGCTGCATGTTAACTCAATAAAATCCATATTCTATACTTTATCTATCAAGACGTTCTTCCAATCAAAAAAGTTGAAATGTCGAAATTAACGTTGAAATACAATTTCAAGAATAAAGTCGAAATTTCATCTTTTTTCCTCAACATTTCAACTTTATTCACGACATTTCAACCTTTTTCTTGACATTTCAACTTTTTTCTTGAAGTGCATAATGAAAAAAAAATCTTCCTCCTCTAAAATATTATTTTTAATTTTCTCCTGCCCTGATACTCTTCCGTAGAAAACTGTCCCTTTGTTTCCTGTCTAGTGGCGTATGCAGACGACTCTATATTGTATCTGATTGTACTGATATATAATGGAGTTTTGATTGTAAAACCTTCTATATTGAAAACAGAAGTGCAGCAACATTCATTCATTCATTCATTCATACATTCATTCTGTCCTCAACTTTTAACCATCGTAGACAGAAGTTCAGCTATTGATACTGGTGTTATATGGTGTTATATGGTATTATATTGTGTTATATATGGTGTTATATGGTGTTATATGGTGTTATATGGTGTTAAATGGTATTATATGGTGTTAAATGGTATTATATGGTATTATATGGTGTTAAATGGTATAATATGGTGTTATATGGTGTTATATGGTGTTAAATGGTGTTATGGTGTTATATGGTGTTATATGGTGTTAAATGGTGTTATGGTGTTATATGGTGTTATATGGTGTTATATGGAGTTATATGGAGTTATATGGTGTTATATGGTGTTATATGGTGTTATATGGTGTTATATGGTGTTAAATGGTGTTATGGTGTTATATGGTGTTATATGGTGTTATATGGTGTTATATGGTGTTATATGGTGTTATATGGTGTTATATGGAGTTATATGGTGTTATATGGTGTTATATGGTGTTATATGGTGTTAAATGGTGTTATGGTGTTATATGGTGTTATATGGTGTTTATGGTGTTTATGGTGTTATATGGTGTTATATGGTATAATATGGTATTATATGGTGTTATATATGGTGTTATATTGTGTTAAATGGTATTATATGGTGTTATATGGTATTATATTGTGTTATATATGGTGTTATATGGTATTATATGGTGTTATATGGAGTTATATGGTGTTATATGGTGTTATATGGTGTTATATGGTGTTATATGGTGTTATATGGAGTTATATGGTGTTATATGGTGTTAAATGGTGTTATGGTGTTATATGGTGTTATATGGTGTTTATGGTGTTATATGGTGTTATATGGTATAATATGGTGTTATATGGTGTTATATGGTGTTATTTGGTATAATATGGTGTTATATGGTGTTATATGGTGTTATATGGTGTTATTTGGTATAATATGGTGTTATATGGTGTTATATGGTATTATATGGTGTTATATGGTGTTAAATGGTGTTATGGTGTTATATGGTGTTATATGGAGTTATATGGTATTATATGGTGTTATATGGTGTTATATGGTGTTATATGGAGTTATATGGTGTTATATGGTGTTATATGGTGTTATATGGTGTTATATGGTGTTATATGGTATAATATGGTGTTATGGTGTTATATGGTGTTATATGGTATAATATGGTGTTATATGGTGTTATATGGTGTTATATGGTGTTATATGGACACTGGAGAACAAGGCCTTGTTCTGAACCAGCTGGAGTTTATTTACATCTCTTTTAGTAGCATTCGTCCATAGAGACATCCATGTAGCAGGTTGTGTGTGTCATGATGGTAAACATGCTCAGAACGTAAGTGGTTGTTTCCTGCACCTGAGCGGAGGCTAGGCTAACGTCCACCTCCCCCAACGTGGAGCCGGGCTGGTATTTCCCCCGGACCAGGGGATTCCTCCCCAGCAGGTGATGGTGTAGCGGGTCGGCGGCTCGGGGGGTCGTCGGGTCGTTTGGGGGCTCAGACGGTTTCCCCGTCAGCTGCTGCTTCAGCAACATTCCTGCTTTACATTCCTGCTCTCGCCGGCACAAACTATTCAGGTCTGAGTTGATCTTCCCTCACATGTGTCGTCTGCAGCCGCTCGTCTGTGGACGTTTGGTTCCTGCTGGACGCCTGAACCGTTGTGATGTTCAGGAAGGAATGTTCTCAGGGGGGTTACCACGGCAGATACCCCCCCTTTAATAGAGATGCCCATCAGGATTTTGAGGCCAATCAACAATCTCCAAAAGCAGTATCTGATCCCGATATCACCGATCACAGCGTTAAATCCATAAATTCTTCAATATTATTGTCTCGTGTAAAACACTGACATCGTATTATTAGGTATAAATATTAGGAGGTGAGAAAGTATCATAAATTGTCTGTTTTATTGCAGACTGATGTGTAATATTTCCCTCTAGAGACTCTTAGAGACTCTGAGGCCACGTTTCCACGTAGCCGGGCATTTACAAAAGCTGATACTTCCCCCTCTACGTTTAGAAAAATCCCATCATTTCCAGGAACCTGCATAAATATCTGTTAAGGTGCTATGAGCAGCCAAACCTACAGGGGGCAGTGTAACGAGAAGATAAAGTCATGCTAGCCAATCAGAATCCTGGAAAGAAACATCAACAAATGACACGAGTAACTTCCAGTTACTTCCAAGATGAACCAGAGTCTTTGGTTTGGAGTGACAGAGAAGTGGAGTTACTTTTAAGTGTGACTTTAGAATATAAAACAGGTAAAATACAAGAAAATATTGACGGTTACAAACTAATTGTAACCACAGGTGTCACTCATGACGCTGGTGACGTTTCTGTCTCATAATGTGACGTTCTGAAGCCTAAATGTCCGTTTCTCTCCGTTTACAAGCAAACGTGAAGACGGAGGTTTTAAAAATCTCCACTTTGGCCGGAGTTTTCAGGAATGATGGTTTTTGGAGACTTTGAGCTTCGTTTTCGTGTAAACGAACGAACAAAACGCATGAAAACACCAGCGTTTCTGCTACGTGGAAACGGTGCTTTAGGAGATGATTTAGACTCGTGTAGTTTATTAGCTTCAGCTTCCTGTGGTAATAATTATGTACAACATGTGCAGCAACACAGACAACAGCAGACATCACTCTGTTAAAGTTGATACAAGACGTCCAGCCAGTCCCCTGAACTTGCTTGTCAGTTTTCCTGAAGGGTCACACGGTCGTCCTCTTGGTTTACTCGGTTTACTTGGTGCTAACGGTGGTGCTAATGGTGCTAACGGTGGTGAAACGGTGCTAACGGTGGTGAAAGGCTTGAATACCTTCCCACACGATTCTCCAACGAGGCCAGCTGTCGTACTGAAAGCAGTTGCTGCGAAGGAAATCTTCATCAGAGAGAAGGATCGTAGCCTACTAGCATGATTAGCACTGAAGAATGTGCTCGTGTTTATTGACCTTTCCCCTTTCTGCCACAAAGTCAGTCGGCATCTCCATCTTCTCGCACCGTTTGAGCTACGATCGAACGTTTGGTTCCACTTCCAAGTCCTTGGACGGAATTTGGAGTTTATCAGTGACGACTTTTAACATCGTTTACGAAGATCGCCGTGTTCTTTTGGTTATAAAAGCTCGTAAGATCTTTCCCGGAGCGCGGAAGCAGCTTTCACCGGCCTCAGTATAAATAATACAAGTCTGACTAATCTTTTGAAAGAGCAGAAACAGTTTACGTTGTACTTGGAACGGTGGCAACGCAGTTCTTTCCAGTAAATGGAAGAAATAAATGATGTTACTGTGTCTCTCCCCGATCAAACATGAGTTCCGTCTGGCTGCTGCGTTTCTCTTCCTGCGTTCATTCTCCCCCGCCACAACCACGGCTTTTGTTCGGGAGCGAAGACAAAGGCCGGTTAATAGCCCGGGCTGTGGGAAGCTTTTGTAGCAGCAGTAGACTTTAGAAATAATGGGATTTTGTGCCGGACCTCTTGTTTCCGAGTCGATAGCATCTTGATGACTGAGCTGAACCGGAGCGGCGAGGCCCCCGTTGAAAAAAGGACATTGCAAGCTTTCTGCTTCCATTTCACCATTCCTCTACCCCTCTACAACCCTTCCTATAACCCTAACCCTTCCTCTAACTTTAAACCTTCCTCTATCCCCCCTCTAACTCCCCCTCTACCCCTTCCTATAACTCTTTCTCTAACCACAACTCTTCCTCTACCCCCCGTAACCATTACTCCCCCAACCGTTCCTCCAACCTTAACCCTTCCTTTTAACCCCTTCCTATAACCCTAACCCTTCCTCTAACTTTAAACCTTCCTCTATCCCCCCTCTAACTCCCCCTCTACCCCTTCCTATAACTCTTTCTCTAAACACAACTCTTCCTCTACCCCCCGTAACCATTACTCCCCCAACCGTTCCTCCAACCTTAACCCTTCCTTTAACCCCAACACTTCCTTTAACTTCCTCTAACCCCAACCTTTCCCCCAACCCCAAACTTTCCTCTAACCCTTTTTTCTAACCCTAACCCTTCCTCTAACCCTTCCTCTTCCACAACAATTTGCAGGAAATATTTTAAAATGTTCAAAAGCCACTAACAGTTTTTATCAAATCATGAACTCTGAACCATGTTTGTACAAATGATCAGTCATGTAAGATTTAACAAAAGTTGACTCCTTTTAAAATAAATGTTGTTGTACTGAAGTGTCTCCACGTTGAGCCGCTTAGCCGTCGACACAGTCGCAAATGAGACACACAGTTTTCTTTCACGTTAGTGAAAAAGAACTCTCTCTCTCCCGTTCACTGTGAAAATTATACGTTTTCGTCCTTTTTCCTGCCATGTTTTTGTCGGTAGAAACCACTTCCGTCTCCTCGTCTTTGCAGCATCTCAGCAGAGCTTTGGTTGGTCATGAAACTAGACCGACCTCTGACCCCAGACCACGTCAGCGTTTGGATATGAAACCTTTTTCATGATTTATATATATATATATATATATATATATATATATATATATTTTTTTTTTAACGTTTTGATGAATTCGTTTTTTAATTTACATCACTGTGAATGTAATTTAAAAAGAAAAGCAACACAATTGAATACAGTTTTAGACAGAGCTAGATCGTGATTAGTGCTATTTTTAGAACTGGCCTGCGGGCGACCTGGTGGCCACGGGTTGGTGACCCATGATCTAACCCTTCCTCTAACCCCAACCCTTCCTCTAACCCTAACCCTGCCCAGCATGGTATAAATCAAGTCACGGACGCAAACTGGACCCTGTCCTCAACGAGACCTGCAGGATAGTGACTGGATGCATCACAACATCCCCCAACACCTCCATCTCTGCATCACAACAACCCCCAACACCTCCATCTCTGCATCACAACAACCCCCAACACCTCCATCTCCGCATCACAACAACCCCCACACACCTCCACCTCTGCATCACAACAACCCCCAACACCTCCATCTCTGCATCACAACAACCCCCAACACCTCCATCTCCGCATCACAACAACCCCCACACACCTCCACCTCTGCATCACAACAACCCTCACACACCTCCACCTCCACAAGCAGAGCAGCAAGCAGGCCCATGACAACCTGCACTCACTGCACCAACACCTCGCCCCCCAGAAACGGCTCACGTCCAGAAGCAGCTTCCTGGATACCACTCCAGAACTGGAGCAGCTTCCTGGATACCACTCCAGAACTGGGAGCAGCTTCCTGGATACCAGTCCAGAACTGGGGACCATCTGTCGCCAGGACCACTGAGTGGCAGAACCAGGGGAACAGCCTGGGCAGCCAGACAACCCAATGGACAGAGAGAGGCATCATCCCAGATGAATGTCTTGCAACTGGCCATGACCAACCATGGGCTATCTGGAAAACCCTAAACCGTTTGCGGGTCGGTGAAGGTGCTGCAAGGCGTCCATGAAAAAATGGAAACTAACATGCTCTGATGCATGAATGCGAGTGTGGGGAACCACAAACCCTGGACCACATCATGAGATGCATATCTGCCCCACAATGCACTGGAGAGGACCTGGCCGAACCCAACGCCGCTACACTCACCTGCGCCCCTATTGGAAGGACATGGTATAGAGGACGGCCAGACACGAAGAAGAAGACCCCAACCCTTCCTATAACTTCCTCTAACCCCAACCCTTCCTCTAACCTTAACCCTTCCTAGCTTTGTGGTTTTCTTTTGTTCAGACAAGGATAAGAGGTCTTACCTTAAAACTTTTCTGACAGTTTTGGCAGAGCTTCCGCCTTCCTCAGAGAGTGTCACTCAACGTGAGATACAAAAGAAAACCACAAAGCTATCAACACTGAAGACCTAATGAACACAATACAACTTAACCCTTCCTCTAACCCCAACCTTTCCTCTAACCCCAACCTTTCCTGTAACCCCAACCTTTCCTCTAACCCTAACATTATACACCAGACTTCACACAGCAGCAGAACCTTTGCAGATTCAGATATGACCCTGTGTTTAAGTCACTGTTAAACATTGTTGTGGCATTAATGCCGGTTATTGTTATTCAGTTTGTTCAGTTAAAGAGAAACTGGATGAGATTATTCACTTTACCCCCCCAAAAAAGCATAAAGCTAAACAGCCCTATCTGTTTGTAGAGGTGTGTAGTAAGATTGTGTGTGTATAAAAGTCAGCCGGGTTATAAAAGCCGTGCGGCGCCTGAGGGCTGAACTGCATTGTGGGTATCTTGGTGCCTGCAGGCGCCTGAGGGCTGAACTGCATTGTGGGTATCTTGGTGCCTGCAGGTGCCTGAGGGCTGAACTGCATTGTGGGTATTCTTGGATCCTCCAGAGAGGCAGAGCCGACCTTTGGGTTCTGCTAACGCTAAGTCCACATGTTTCTGCTGTGTTGGTTCGTGCTTTTGTTGGATTGTCAGTTTAGCTAACTCTTCACTGCTAGCTCGGATCTCCGGCGTCAACAAAGAGATTATCTGCTAAGCTAGTGGGCCGACCCGCTAACGCTAACGCTGCCCCGACCGCCGGGCAAGGCACGTCAGTTCAAAGAGCTTTACAGACATTAAAACATCATCGTATGGTATTAATATTTGTAATGTTACTGAACTGTTAAAATGTATTATTTTTGCAGATGATACAAATATGTTACTGTTGTGGGAAAAATGTAAAGAAACTTCTGTCCTCAATTGAAAGGGATTAAAAATTCTTAAAACTTGGTTTGACGTCAGTAGGTTGTCACTTAACATTAAAAAAACAAAGTTTATGGTTTTTGGAAACCAAAAAGAAATGTATGGGGATATTACATTAAAAATATGGGATTCTGAAATTGAAAGAGTATCTGATATAGAATTGTTAGGGGTTGTTATTGATTGTAAATTAACATGGAAACAACATATTAGATACATAAAAGGAAAGATTGCAAAGTCAATAGCAATCCTGTATAAGTCCAGAAATATATTGAATCATAAAGCACTACATTTAATGTATTGTTCACTAATATTACCTTATATATGGTATCGTGTGGGAGTGTGGGGCTCCACGTATAAGACAACAGTAAATGCTATAGTCCTCTTACAAAAACCAGCCATACGTATTATTAATAGGGTGGGAAACTATGAACATACAAATCCATTGTTTATAAAATCCCATGTTATGAAATTTTATGATTTGGTTTATTATAAAATAATGCAAATAATGTATAAAGCTAAATTAAAGTTACTCCCTGTCTGTGTACAACGCTTTTTCCCAATACATGAGTCAAAATATAATTTGCGTGATGTTTGTAAATTTGTTGTAGAGAAAGCTAAAATGTTACAATGTTTGTGTTGATAATGTTTGTAGTGAAATGTGACTGAATAAATAATTTCAAACAAAAACAAACAAACAATCATATGGTAGAAAAAAAGACAAATGAAAAGAATGATGCCAATTTTAAACAGAAAGAAAGAAAAAGAAGAACTGATAGAAACAGTAGTTTTGAAACTGGACCTTAAAGGCATCAGTGCAGATTCTAAACTTTATCCAGAGAACAGAACTGGAAATCCAGCATCCAGATTACATGTTTCTGGATCTGTGTATCTCGTAGGAACTTATTGGTTTAAAGTGCTGATGTGTGTTTTCTAGATCTGAGTATCTTGTAGGAACTTATTGGTTTAAAGTGCTGATTATCAGCGGGTTAATGAGCATAAATGCATTAGCTACAAGTCAAACTGATTCCTGTCCCCAGTTGGACTGGAATTTAATCTCCCATGGAGTATTTGTGTTTGTCGCGGCTGAAAAGGGCCGGGCTGGGAATTGCATTCCTAATTAGGATTAAGGACGGGCTTCGGCAGCCGGACAGAAATGTGAAGCATCTGAGCGTCGAAGCATCTGTGAGCTGGAGCTAATTCTGGAGCGAGTGTGGGACGATTTCAGACTCTGGAAACACTTCAGCTCAAACATGCGATGACGACTCCGTCCTGGACAAAAACTCTGCTGTTTCACGTTGAATTTACCACAAACCTCGGCT
Source organism: Cololabis saira (assembly GCF_033807715.1). Taxonomy (NCBI): domain Eukaryota; kingdom Metazoa; phylum Chordata; class Actinopteri; order Beloniformes; family Belonidae; genus Cololabis; species Cololabis saira. The sequence goes on from NC_084600.1 coordinate 45,253,829, forward strand.
TTTAGTGTCGGATATAAAGCGGTTTCAGAGTCCTGGATCCGGCCTGGGACTGAAAAAAATCACTTTTCCGATTCTAAATCGATTCTTATATTAATTCCTGAAAATCGATTCGTATGTCCAAAGATCAATTAAAAAAAAAAAAAATGTTATTATTATTTTATTTTTTTATTTTTTTCTTCTTCATTAGCAGCCTTTTCTTTTTTTATTTTATTTTATTAACATACAGTACAAACAGCGACAAAAGACGACATCAAGTTACAATGATATGTATCTAGATGTGTGTGTGTGTGTGTGTGTGTGTGTGTGTGTGTGTGTGTGTGTGTGTGTGTGTGTGTGTGTGTGTGTGTGTGTAAATAATATAATGAAAGTAGATAAATAGATTAAGAATATTAATTTGAAAATAAATTAATAAATAAACAAATAAATAATTATCATTTAGAGTGATGTAATATAAATGTATGTAATACTACAATAGCATATAATAATATAATAATATCCTAATATAACATAATAATTTTTAAAATATTATATTATATTATATTTTTTTCATTATTACATTTTTGCCCGGTGAACTTTAATCCCGGTACTCACGTCATTTAATTCACGCATGCGCTGTTGAGCTGTAGCAATTTCCTTCTCTTTTTGCACTTTAAATGGATATTGAAAGGCATATTTGAGTTGTTTATTTCTTAGTTATTTATTTCATACAAATAACTTTTGGAATTTTTGTTGTTTTTGCCCAAAAAAGGAACGTTTTGTTGGACACGAGAATAACTAGTGCCATGTTTTTACCTTTTGAATATGTTTAAAGGTATGAAAACACTAATGTTTTCAGTTATAATTGCATAAATTGTCTATATTGTATTACTTTATATACTTTATTGGGCTTATACATGAGCTGATTGGTCCTTACAGCATCATTAGCTGCTAATACTTGCTGTTGAATCTCAGACTCGATGGAAACGGTTCCGGCTCAAACTTTCTGACTCTCGTCCGGGACAGAAACTCTGTTGTGCCCACATGGGTTTAGATGTGCTTTAGGCTGACGCCGCGGAGTCGCCGATGACCTACGACCCTCTCCCGGTGTATTTGGACATGCTACACGTTTAGCCTGACGGATTGTTCACATAGCAGGAATGCTGAGCCAGACGAGGCTCAGCCTCCCGCCCTTCAGCTCCGTCTGTTTGGACCAGGTTTTCCCCCTCAGGAGGCCGACCTTGGCCGGATTAAGTAAAGACAGTTATTTCATCATAAAGAATAAAGAAAGAAAGCTCAAAGTTGCCTGAAAGAAAGAGTTTCCCCCGCTAGTAAACTGCAGGTCTTCTGTTGGCGTCTCACGACTAAAAATAGTGTGTGAGCATTTTTTCACGAACCCATTAGTTAAGAAAACACCACGAGTGTCGGATGCTGCTGGGGGTTGTTTCACTCACTTTACTTACGTACTTACTTTACCAACGTTGTTATTGCTGCATCTACATCCAGCAGATCTCAGTTTGAAACCCCAAGAACGTAAATGTATTGAATTTGCTGTATTTGCAGGCAAAAAGGATTATTGCTTGCTCAATTCAATTTTCAATTCAGTTTTATTTATATAGCGTTTAATACAACAAAAGTCTCCAGACGCTTTCCAGAGACCAGAACCAGAACATAACCATAAACATAAACCCCCGAGCAGTTATTACATAAACAATGGCAGGTAAAAACTCCCCTAGTGGGAGAAAAACCTTAAGCCAAACAGTGGCAAGGAAAACTCCCCTTTAGGAGGAAGAAACCTGGACCAGGACCAGGCTCATAAGGGGGGACCCTCCTGCCGAGGGCCAGACTGGTGGGTCAGGGACGTCAGCAGCACAGCAGGCAGGTGGAAGCAGCAGCGGGATGACCAGGGGTGGGGACCGCAGGCCAGCATGCAGCTCCCGAAGCTCCGGCCCAATCAGCAAGTCCCAATTTGGGGTGCAGGGTCAGGAAAAGGTTGAGAAGGGACAGGGCCAGGGAGAGGAGTCTTGCTGACTTGCTAACAGCCCTGGGAGTAACAGTCATGGTCAGACTAGGTGCTAGTAGGTACTAGTAGGTGCTAGTAGATGCTAGTAGGAGCTAGTAGGTGCTAGTATGTACTAGTAGGTGCTAGTAGGAGCTAGTAGATGCTAGTAGGTGCTAGTAGGAGCTAGTAGGTGCTAGTAGGTGCTAGTAGGTGCTAGTAGATGCTAGTAGGTGCTAGTAGGAGCTAGTAGATGCTAGTAGGAGCTAGTAGGTAATAGTAGGTGCTAGTAGGTGCTAGTAGGTGCTAGTAGGTGCTAGTAGGTGCTAGTAGGTGCTAGTAGGTACTAGTAGATGCTAGTAGGAGCTAGTAGGTGCTAGTAGGTACTAGTAGATGCTAGTAGGTGCTAGTAGGTGATAGTAGGTGATAGTAGGTGCTAGTAGGTGATAGTAGGCGCTAGTAGATGCTAATAGATGCTAGTAGGTGCTAGTGGAAAAGCTCCATTAGTGAATCAGAGTCCAGTGAGATTAAATGCTGTCAGCGTTAGCAACAACCAGAGTAGCAACCACCTCCCTCCTCGGTAGTTCGGTCCGGTGAGCTAGTCATGCTTAGCTCCAGGTTAAAGTGAGAGCAGCCAGACGCTAACGCTGACACAACGTGACAAGGGCGTTCAATGACGCCGTCGGCTCCTCTTCCACCCCGACTCCCTCCATCTTCTCAGCGGTTGTGGTTTCTGACGCACCTCCATCAGAGCGTTAGCGGTGGAGAGGCACGTTAGCGGCCCGGGGCTAACCGGTCAGGGCTGCAGCAACAGAATATTTAAATCCAGAATATTTAAACTCAGGGAGGCCTGGAGGGCAGAGCCTAGCTTAGCCTAGCCTAGCGTGAGACACCTGGACATCAACTGGTTTTGTTGGTTTCTTTAGCATCTTAATATTATTATTATTATTATTATTATTATTATTATTATTATTATTATTATTTTGTGTAGCCTCATGATACTTAATTGGTTCTTTTTGCATAATCTATTATGTTAAAAGGCAAGATAATCTTTCTGCTTCAAGCCCAGACCTTTTCGGTCAAAATAATCACCATGTTGACCAAAGAAAAACCTGTAAATGTGTATTATCTTGCTTATTGACTTTCCTGCTTGTAATTGACTGAAATAATAGCAGGGTTGCTGGTCTGATTCCCCTCCACGTGTCACGGAATCAGATGCATGTTTCACATTCACTCATAGTTAGCTGTGTGTTGGAGCGTAGCGTTGCTCCAGAGGCTCCAGCGAGGGTTTAAGGCTACGCCTGGCTCTAGCGGGCTAGTTAGCCTTGTGTTTGCTCTCTTGGTTTTCCTTCCAACACTTCTACTTATGCCGCCTCCTCGTCGGTGTTGTGATCCACGAGGAGCCGCGTAGCTCCTTATGAATCCTGGGATGTTGTAGGAACGAGACGACTCTGCTGTAAAACTGATCTCACACGAAACTTCAATTCTTTTGTGATTAACATTTTTTATTTCCATTATTCCAACAATACAATAACAACATCTACCACTGAGCTCCTTCATTTACAGCTAATACAGGTTCACTGTTTGTATTAATGTAGACTTAACAACATAACTATACACGAATCCGGCGACCGGTTTGTGTGTGTCTCCATCTTGCAGCGGCGCCATCGCTGCGGTGACAGGTGTCAATCAATCATGATGCTGTTATTGTAACCTGACGCTCTACAGCATCATTATAGCTGGATTGATGATGTTAGACAGTCCTCCCATAACTAATGAAGGTTTCTTAAATTAATGCTGATGTTCATTTATAAATAATGATTTGTTTGAGCGATAAGCAGGAAAGAATAGAGGAATAGGGAGATAAGGGAGTGTATGATTAAACACTGTAATATAGCATACGTTACGTGTGACGTTAGCAGCGCGAAATGTAATCATTATGGAAAGGCTACGTGATTTAAAAAAACAACAACAACAACACCTGTTTATGTTTTGTTTTATTTTAGGTATCCAAGAATATTTTAATGATCGCCTGGCGTCCGATGACCAAAAAAAACGCAATTACAGGTCTCTAAATGAAGGGCAGAACTATCTCAGCTCCGGATGGGTCGGGCAAATTCTGCACCACCATTTAGATGAGAATCGTGTCATTTTGAGGGATCAGTGAGACACTCGCAGCCTCACTGTCTCCATGATGTGGACGGAACAGTGAGAAGGGAGGAAGTTAGTTGTGACTGCATGGCGAGCAGAGGGCGCTGCTGCAGCCACACCGCAGCTCATTTTGACATGGAGAGAATGACAATTTGTAAATACTTACCGTACTGTTTTTATTTGGGACAAAGTCCTTTCTGTGGATGTTTTGTATCCACCTCTGGCGAACACCTTGGTCCTCGGCACGCCCAGGAAATCGCTGTAATCCGTACGGTCTGGCACAAGGACAGTCTTCATTTGGTAATGGACTGTGTGTTTTGCATAACGTCCTTTTTCCAGATTTGTAATTTCCCACTGCTGTTTGAAGAGCCAAGAACGGCACAAGTCCTCCCCGAATTCCGAGACATTTTAAACTTAAAGCACTCCACTTTTGGGGACCCTTTCATTCAAAAGCGCTGAAATACAAATACATTAAGAGCCTGGCAGGGAGCCGCCACCGCAGTAATGGCGGCCACTCGACCTCCGGTTTTTGCTGGATTCGTGTATAACAAAGATTGACAGAGAAAATAAATCCTATCAAAGTCAATACATCAAATACGTAAAGTAAGCGCTACATCAAAGAGATAAATGGTTCACAGGAAATAAATAGAAACTTCAATTTTTAACCAATCGTGTCGTCTGTAGGTGAAGTTATCTGGACAGGAAGTAGTTAAAACAAGGACGTACAGAACAAACAGCAAAACAAAGCTCTGAGAATGAAAACACAGAGCTGCTGCGTCTCACGCCGCCGTCGTCCTCCAACCGCTAGAAATAGCCGGGGGGGGATGGATGGAATCTTATCCAGCGCTTAAGGCCTCATGTAAAAACCTTTCAGATTTGCACCTTGACAGCCTGGACGTCCCTAACGTTGTAAAATCAAACACACTCCTGGATATAAGGTGTAATAAGTGATTTTTAGACAGTTATCTAAAGTCGTACCTTGATTTAAACGGCTCCAGGTGAAGGTCTGAGGTAGAAGCATCAATAGAAATAAGGTGCGTTTGAACAGGTAACATTTGTTAGCATCAGTAAAGCATTGACTAGCACTAACTAGCTAGTTTCCATCCACCACCAGTTCCTCCCCAGCATGTTCTTTAGTTTGTTTACATACGTTCCCCAACATTGAACTGGAAGCTTCTGGACGTCAGGCCGGTTATTCATATACCGTTAGCTATGTAGCATGCGGCGTATGTTAGCTATGTAGCATGTGGCTCCTCATGTGGGTTCAGCTCTGCTGAGCTAACGGGGAGAGTTTAAAACACATGAAGGTTTCTACAATGCTATATTACACTGCAAAAACTCAAAATCTTACCAGGAATATTTGTCTTATTTCTAGTTAAAATGTCTCATTTTTAGTCAAAAAATCTCATTACACTTAAAACAAGAGTCTTTACCAGTTTTCACCTGTTTTAAGTAAATTTTCACTTGAAATAAGTAGAAAAATCTGCCAGTGGAACAAGATTTATCTTCTCATTACAAGCAAAAAAATCTTGTTCCACTGGCAGATTTTTCTACTTATTTTAAGTGAAAATCTACTTGAAACAGGTGAAAATTGTTGTTTTTTCCAGTGATGAGTCTTGTTTTAAGTGAAATTAGATTTTTTTTTTCTAAAAATGAGACATTTTAACTAGAAATAAGACAAATATTCTTGTTAAGATTTTGAGTTTTTTGCAGTGTAATAATCCTCTCAAAATGTAATAACTTATTACATAATGCGGCAACATTTATTACAAGATGCTTTTGGGCAGTTTATGTGGCTCAACCAGTCCTGACGTCCAGTAATATTCCTCTGTGCCGAGTATTTATTCAGTCGTAAAAGGAGAGTTGTATGTATTCTCATAAACGGAGAGTTGGATTTATTCTCGTAAACGGAGAGTTGGGTTTATTCCCATAAACGGAGAGTTGGGTTTATTCCCATAAACAGAGAGTTGGGTTTTTTCAGTCGTAAACGGAGAGTTGGGTTTATTCCCATAAACGGAGAGTTGGGTTTATTCTCATAAACAGAGAGTTGGGTTTATTCCCATAAACGGAGAGTTGGGTTTATTCTCATAAACAGAGAGTTGGGTTTATTCCCATAAACAGAGAGTTGGGTTTATTCTCGTAAACGGAGAGTTGGGTTTTTTCAGTCGTAAACGGAGAGTTGGGTTTATTCCCATAAACGGAGAGTTGGGTTTATTCTCATAAACAGAGAGTTGGGTTTATTCCCGTAAACAGAGAGTTGGGTTTATTCTCATAAACAGAGAGTTGGGTTTATTCCCGTAAACGGAGAGTTGGGTTTATTCCCATAAACAGAGAGTTGGGTTTATTCTCATAAACGGAGAGTTGGGTTTATTCCCATAAACGGAGAGTTGGGTTTATTCCCATAAACAGAGAGTTGGGTTTATTCCCATAAACAGAGAGTTGGGTTTATTCTCATAAACAGAGAGTTGGGTTTATTCCCGTAAACGGAGAGTTGGGTTTATTCCCATAAACGGAGAGTTGGGTTTATTCTCGTAAACAGAGAGTTGGGTTTATTCCCGTAAACGGAGAGTTGGGTTTATTCCCATAAACGGAGAGTTGGGTTTATTCTCATAAACGGAGAGTTGGGTTTATTCCCATAAACGGAGAGTTGGGTTTATTCTCATAAACGGAGAGTTGGGTTTATTCCCGTAAACGGAGAGTTGGGTTTTTTCAGTCGTAAACGGAGAGTTGGGTTTATTCTCATAAACGGAGAGTTGGGTTTATTCTCATAAACGGAGAGTTGGGTTTATTCTCGTAAACGGAGAGTTGGGTTTTTTCAGTCGTAAACGGAGAGTTGGGTTTTTTCAGTCGTAAACGGAGAGTTGGGTTTATTCCCGTAAACGGAGAGTTGGGTTTTTTCAGTCGTAAACGGAGAGTTGGGTTTATTCTCATAAACGGAGAGTTGGGTTTATTCTTGTAAACAGAGAGTTGGATTTATTCTCGTAAACGGAGAGTTGGGTTTATTCTCATAAACGGAGAGTTGGGTTTATTCCCATAAATGGAGAGTTGGATTTATTCTCGTAAACGGAGTTTGGGTTATGAAGGAATTACACCAAGATTACTAGAATAGCCTGAGCCATGGCAGGAACAAAGAGGAAGATTAAAACAATGCTTTAATGCAGATTTACAGATTTACAGATTACCACGTCACATCTGGGTCCTTTCAAGGAGGAAAAGTTTATGTAGGTCGATGTGTTTTAACGTCTAATTATCTACGTCTCACTATAGATCAGGGTCTGCAACCTTTTTATCCCTTGGATGAGAGAAAAACAGAGCAGGAAAAATCTGCTTTAATTCTGATTTTTTACCTTCTTTTTTAATGTATGAAGTTTTAAGCCTGGTTTATAATGACTTTTGAATGTGTTTTATTCTGCTTATTTCACCTTATTAACCAATTCCTGACTGGGTTATTAGCCTACATGTGTTAATTGATAAAATTAAATTAATTGATTGAATTAAATTAATTGATTGAATTAAATTAATTAATTACTTAATTCATTAAATGAGTAAACCGAATTTTATGATTTGACCGTTCTACCTTTTGAAGATAAAGAGCTTCTTTTGTCCTCCGGCTGAGTTCTTGTGATTTCCTCTAACGGACAGTTTCCTCCACCAGAGAGGTTTCGTGCTGTTGCTACAACCGAACGTTGTGTCAGTTTACGTCACGTCTGGTTTCATGCATTATTTACTTTGCATTATTCGTCCAGCAAGTCTGTTTTCACTTAAGAAGGACATAAACTGTTCTCTGCAGTTTAATGCGGGGGGATTAACGTTCGTATGATCCTGCAAAACGGGCAGGAAAAGATAATCCACACGACAAATAAGTTCCCTTTGGTCATCAGTGGATTTAGACGATTTTCAAGTCTTTTCACTTGTGTTGCTGTTTTAAAACAGAGGCAGGTCAAAGACGTGTTGTAATTTGAAATTAAAGCTGCAAGCAGTGATGAACGGGCCCTCGCGCTTGCAATTTCCACCAATAAAAGCCAAGGGTTAAAAACCGAGTCCGATGACTCCACCATGACTCTTTATGTCAAACCATTCAAAAGTTATGGCAGAAAGAAGGAACTATCAAATATGGACCAATCAGATGAAGGGGGGGCACTTTTTGGCGTCTAGCGTCGCCACGGTAACACTTTTGACAGAGAAAAGTAATGCGCGTAGTCGCAGGATGGAGACGCACATTTTGATGTATAACACACCTGGGGGCACGTTACGGTTCGGGCGAAGAAGCGGCCGAAGAAATGGCATAAATTATGCCAAAATGACAAGATTATGAAAATGGCCGACTTCCTGTTTGGTTTGGGCCATGGCGCCAAGAGACTTTTCTTTAAGTTGTGACATGATACAGGTGTGTACCGATTTTCCTTCATGTACGTCAAACCGTATTGTGGGGCTTGAGGCACAAAGTTTTCTAGGGGGCGCTGTTGAGCCGTTAGGCCACGCCCATTAATGCAAACCATTAAATATCACATTTTTCACCAGGCCAAACAAAAACGAGAATGAGAACAATTCCTACAGATACAATAAGGCCTTCGCACTTTCAGTGCTCGGGCCCTAAATATTGAAATTAAAGGTGATAATTAAACTGAAGGTGACGTGTTGTCTCTGGTTGGTCGGGGTTTAGGCTGTAGAAGAGGAACTTTCCTGGACGGTTGTTTCCACAACAGTCGTCTCAGGTTGTTTTTCTCTAATCTGCAGTTCAGCATCAGTTCTGCGTCTAATCTGCTTAAATATTGGCTGAATAACGGAGGGTACAGACTTAGGGGCTCTCTAGCCTCAGCAGATAAACAGAAACTCATGGCAGCTAATTGACTCTAGAATAGTTTATTTTTAACTATTTTGACGGAGATTGAGCTGCCGGCGTTGAGGTCACGTGACGCTGCGGTTCACGGTTCAGACGACACAATCCTGCAGAACAAACCTCTGTCAGAGAACTTAGTTCAACTATTTATCAGGTCAGCAGATATTAAAGAGACCTACTTTACACTTCTCTCTCTCTATATATATATATCCTTTATTTAACCAGGTAAAAAAACTCTTTTCCAAGAGTAACCTGGCCAAAGAGGCAGCATAAAAACAATAAAACAATACTTACAAACACAGACAGTCAGTCACACATTCGGGGGAAACAATAGTAAAACAATAGTAAAATTTACACAACGGGGCAGACACAAGAACCGAGAGAGATAATTTCTCTGTCTTTTAAAATTGATTTGAATTCACCCAAGGATACAAGCAGTTTCAAGTCCTTCTCTCATCATTCAGGTTGACGGGGCAGAAAACTGGAACGCCTTTTTACCCAGTTCAGTTCTGGCTCTCGGGACCTGCAGTTTAATAAAGTTCTGTGAGCGCAGGTTCATAACGGCCAACGTTTCTACACATGTGCACGCACAAATATGTAGGGAGACGTCCCAAAATGGATTTGTAAATAAGAGTCAGCCAGTGGGAGAGTCTGCTGACAGCGCGATCGGACACGGTTTGTCGGGCCGTTCAACCAAGCCGTCGGCAGGACTTGGAGCTCTCCAGTCTCCCGACGGCTCTGGTTGGACGGCCCGACAAACCGTGTCCGATCGCGCTGTTTTCTTTACCGAGATCACAAGAAAAGCAGAACAGTGATCTCCTCTTCATCCCGTATTGCTGTCTTGTTTATTTATTTTCTATCCATCAATTTGAAATATTGAATCACTTTTCTAAGCGAACGGCGCTAAACCAGTTCAAACAGCAGGTGTATCCGCCCCTTTAATCTGATTGGTTTAGAGTAAATCTTCCCCCACGTGGGGTCCGCTCTTATGATTGGCTGGAACAAAGGAAGACATCTGATTGGTTGCAGATCCTTCCGTGTTAAAAAAAAACGTATTTGTGGATCGAGTTTGAGTTTGAGTTTATTTTATTTATAACAGGGACAATACATATTAATGAACATATACATGTAAATATGCAAGATTATAGCCAATGGCTAATTTTCATCTTTAGTCCCTTCGGCAGGTTAATGTCAACAACATAAAATAATAAAATCAATAAAACAACAGTAACGACAAGTAGAACTAGTCACGTCAGGAGAGTCTCAAAAGTCCCACGCAAATCCAGCGCAGCTCACAGACAAAAAAACATTTGTAAATCAGGTTATATTTGTGTGTGCATCAAAAATACATTTGTGTATCTTGTTCTGTGCATTTGTGAAACTTGTCCTGTGCATTTGTGAATCGGTGTGTGCATTTGTGAATTATGAGACTGTTCTAGCTCCTTACAGAACTGTTACTCCTGCCCTCAAGGTGTTAATGACATCATTGAGGCCATTGACTGTAAAAACATTTGTGTTGCACTATTCATTGACCTGTCAAAAGCATTTGATACAGTTGATCATAGCAGACTGATTGATCATAGCATACTGATTGATCATAGCATACTGATTGATCATAGCAGACTGATTGATCATAGCAGACTGATTGATTATCGCATACTGATTGATCTGCTGCACCACATCGGTGTGTCTAGGCAGCAGCATCTTGGTTTGCCAACTATTTGTCTGCTAGAACACAATGTGTTCAGATGTTACGATCTACCTCTTCCCTTTTGACTGTATGAAAGGGCGTTCCCCAGGGTTCTGTGTTAGGACCTGTACTGTTTTCCATTTATGTCAATAACCTCTACGAAAATGTATCAAATGCTATGTATTGCTTTTATGCTGACGGTACTATTATTTATCGTTGTGCGTCATCTATTGTACAGGCCTTTGACTTTTTACAATCTGCGTTTGACGTTTTACAGTCTGCAGTCTGCAGAAGCTAAAATTGGTTTTAAACTCAGACAAAAACCAAATTCATGCTGCTTTCGAATGCAAGTGAGCTGCCACTAAATCTTCCTAACATCTGAACTTTTCAAGGAAAATAAGTTGAATCAGTGTCAAGTTATAAGTTATAAGTACTTGGGCTTTCTTCTTGATCGCCAACTATCCTTCAAATCCCACATTGCAAATCTGGTCTCCGAGCTCAGGGTGAAGTTAGGATTCTTCTTTGGAAATAAAGCTGCTTCTCCCTCAACGCTAGGAAGTTTCTGGTAACATCAACATTCCTGCCTCTGCTGGATTATGGTGATGTGTTGATGAATTATGGTGATGTGTTGTACATGAATGATCTGCTGGATTATGGTGATGTGTTGATGAATGATCTGCTGGATTATGGTGATGTGTTGTATATGAATGATCTGCTGGATTATGGTGATGTGTTGTATATGAATGATCTGCTGGATTATGGTGATGTGTTGATGAATGATCTGCTGGATTATGGTGATGTACATGAATGATCTGCTGGATTATGGTGATGTGTTGTACATGAATGATCTGCTGGATTATGGTGATGTGTTGTACATGAATGATCTGCTGGATTATGGTGATGTACATGAATGATCTGCTGGATTATGGTGATGTGTATGAATGATCTGATGGATTATGGTGATGTGTTGATGAATGATCTGCTGGATTATGGTGATGTGTTGTACATGAATGATCTGCTGGATTATGGTGATGTGTTGTACATGAATGATCTGCTGGATTATGGTGATGTGTTGTACATGAATGATCTGCTGGATTATGGTGATGTGTTGTACATGAATGATCTGCTGGATTATGGTGATGTGTTGTACATGAATGATCTGATGGATTATGGTGATGTGTTGCTGGATTATGGTGATGTGTTGATGAATGATCTGCTGGATTATGGTGATGTGTTGTACATGAATGATCTGCTGGATTATGGTGATGTGTTGATGAATGATCTGCTGGATTATGGTGATGTGTTGATGAATGATCTGCTGGATTATGGTGATGTGTTGATGAATGATCTGCTGGATTATGGTGATGTGTTGTACATGAATGATCTGCTGGATTATGGTGATGTGTTGATGATCTGCTGGATTATGGTGATGTGTTGATGATCTGCTGGATTATGGTGATGTGTTGATGATCTGCTGGATTACGGTGATGTGTTGATGATCTGCTGGATTATGGTGATGTGTTGATGAATGATCTGCTGGATTACGGTGATGTGTTGATGATCTGCTGGATTATGGTGATGTGTTGTACATGAATGATCTGCTGGATTACGGTGATGTGTTGATGATCTGCTGGATTATGGTGATGTGTTGATGAATGATCTGCTGGATTACGGTGATGTGTTGATGATCTGCTGGATTATGGTGATGTGTTGTACATGAATAATCGGCTGGATTATGGTGTTGTGTTGTATATGAATGATCTGGATTACGGTGATGTATTAATGATCTGCTGGATTATGGTGATGTGTTGTACATGAAGCATCAGTGTCTGCGGTCGCTTCAAACTCTATCATTGTGCCTACAGATTTGTTTCTGGCTGTAAACATCTTACTCACCACTTGAACTCGTAGGCCAAATCCACTCTGCCATCTTTATACGTACGAAGGCGTTTGCATTGGTTGCGTATTATTTATAAAACCGTTCCCTGATTGGTCTCTGCTACCTATGTTCATATCTCCATAGAAGCCAAAGCCATTACGACCTGCGCTCCCATGATGCTTTGCACTTCATTGTTCCGCGTGTTCGCACTGAGCTGGAAAAAGAGCTTTTAAATTCCCCCTTTGCTTGGAAAACCTTTCAGAAAGACTTAAACTGACGGAGCTGAAATGTTTCTTGACGGAGGGACTAGAGCGTGGAAGCTTTAGTGTCTCTGTACCTGATGGTAGTTCTGTCTCCTAAACATCTTTATATGATTGATGTGATTATGTACTGGTAACTGGCTGTGACTCCTAAACATCTGCACTTTATAAGATGTGGTTTTATCATTTTACTGCTACTTTGTCTTTTAACCTTGTGATTTTATTAGTTTTGACGTGCTGCTCCTTCCTGGCCAGGTCACCCTGGTGAAGGAGATCCTTGATTTGACAATTTGTTGGTTTTAAACCATTTGGAGATTTTTTTCCATTTCCTCATTAACAACTTTCATAATTACATTAGGATTTCTGTTTGAGTAAAACAAACTAGTATCATCAGCAAATAAAATGTTAGATAGCTAATCTGATACGTTGGGCAAATCATTAATATATAACTCACAGCTGACGACTGTTAGTGTTAGCGTGGGCGGGGCTTGAATGTTAGTGTGGGCGTGGCTTAGATGTTAGGGTGGGCGTGGCTTGGGTGGGTGTGGCTTGTGGAGGCCTTTCAGCTCAGTAAGGGGAATGGATGAGCTGAGCTTGGTGGACGTGAGCAGCTCCTGACATCCATCCATGCTAAAGCTGTCAGCAGCTAGGCTAAGCTAGAGCCTGTATCTGGTCCTGATCTCCAGAAATCCCTGGTAGCCTGATGAGCTGATGAGTTTACTGACGCCACCTGCTGCAGCAGGTGACGCCGCTACGCCGGGTCCAGATGGCCGTGGGGGGGTTAGCTTATCTCCTTAAACCTCTAACCGCTAATTCAGACGCCACTGTCCACCCTGTCGTTGGCCGGTGCTGAAAACAGGGTGGACTAGAGCTGAGGGGGGGTGTAGCTCCTATAATGTAATAACTTCACCAATAATGTAATAAAATATCCTGACGGATATTGTGATAACATTTTTACCAATAATGTAATACCTTATTATTTTATTTGGAATTTATTACATTTGCAGGTGGGTCTTTTTTTTCCAAAACTGATAATGTAATACTTGACAAATAATGTAATTTATATGTTCATTTTCAGTCCGGAGTTCTAAGTATCTAAGAATGTTTTATACGCTGGATTTGAAACACCAGAATGAATATTGGGTTAAATTGCAGACTTTGAGTTCCATGTAATAAATTACCAATTCTGTGCAAAATTTGGTGACTTTTGGGGCAAAAAGTCCCTCATTTCATCGGAAAAATAAAAATTAAAAACAAGGGAAAAAAAATAAATAAAAAATATCATCAATATATATATATATTGATATATTGATGGTTACCATCAACCCCCACTCAGTAAACCCACCGTAACCAAGGTAACCATCAACCCCCCCCTCAGTAACCCTCCTTGCAGACTTTAGCCAGGTCAGCAGTTCTGGGGCCTCATTTATCTACAGATTAAACTCCAAACTTGTGATAAGATTGAGTTTCCACCAGAGAAGCTAAACCCCCCCCAGACGTGTTGATGTTCCTGGTCCTGGCTCCTGGTCAGGAGGAGGCCCCGCCCCCGTCCATAGGCCCCGCCCCCATGCTCAGGCCCCGCCCCTCAGATCTTTCAGCACTGCAAAAACTCAAAATCTTACCAGGAATATTGGTCTTATTTCCAGTTAAAATGTCTAATTTTTAGTCAAAAAATCTCATTACACTTAAAAAAAGAGTCAGTACCAGAAAAATAACTTGTTATTTGACAATTTTCACCTGTTTCAAGTAAATTTTCACTTGAAATAAGTAGAAAAATCTGCCAGTGGAACAAGATTTATCTTCTTATTACAAGCAAAAAAATCTTGTTCCACTGGCAGATTTTTCTACTTATTTTAAGTGAAAATCTACTTGAAACAGGTGAAAATTGTTGTTTTTTCCAGTTATAAGTCTTGTTTTAATTGTAATGAGATTTTCTTGACTAAAAATGAGACATTTTAACTAGAAATAAGACAAATATTCTTGTTAAGATTGTGAGTTTTTGCAGTGTGGGCTCCTTCTGCATCATTAGTCCAGAGAAAGGGGGGACTGAAATACCGGCCTGGGAACTGGCGCTGAAAAGGCCCATGATGCATCGCTGCACAATTACCCCCTGAACAAAGAAACCCCCCCCTTAAACCCCCATTAAAAGAAACACCCCCCCTAAACCCCCAGAATGGTTTAATCAGCTCAGGCTGCAGCTTCACAGATGGAGCTTCAGGTCCTCACTAGGCCTGTGTTGATTCTCATATTCATTCCTAAAAATCCATTCGTATGTCTAAAGATCGATTTTCATTCATCATTACAACTTTTGGTATTTTTTTGTTTTTGCCCAAAAAAGAAATGTTTTGTTGGAAACGAAGGGCATTTGTTTGTGACATTTTTGTGAAGATTAGCCTTTTTGAGGATGATAATTTGAAGGACAGAAAGTTGAATGCTTGAGAAGAAAAAAAATCTGTTATCAACTAGGCCTGTGTTGAAAAAAAAACGATTTTCCGATTCTAAATCGATTCTCAGATTAATTCCTAAAAATCGATTCATATGTCTAAAGATCGATTTTTTTTTTTTTTTTTTTTTTTTTCCATCATTACAACTTTTGGTATTTTTTTGTTTTTGCCCAAAAAAGAAATGTTTTGTTGGAAACGAAAATAACTAGTGCCATGTTTTTGCCTTTAAATCTGTTTAAAAGATATGAAAACATTAAAGTTTTCAGTTATAATTGCATAAGTGTCTATGTCTTTGCTTTATATACTTTCTTGGAGTTACATTTGCATAAAACGCTAAAAAAACAAACTCTCCAAATTCTCCCTGGGAGCTGATTGGTCCTTACAGCATCATTAGCTGCAATACTTGCTGTTGAATCTCAATATAATACTAGTAGTAATATGTTGCAGAACTACAGTCATATAATTCATGCAACAGCTGAAAAAACAGTTTTATTAACACTAACCCAAATCAATATCGGATCAAAGCGTGATAATCGATTCTGAATCTTAAGAATCGGAATCTGAATTCGACCAACAAATAATATTTGTGCTTTGGCGTAATGTAATTTACTGAAGAAAATCAGTGCATTATTATAACCGTCCCTCGTCTTTTACCAACGGTTCTAGGTGTTTTTTTTATTTTGCTTGTATGTTTGGAATACTTTGTATATACATTGTATATACATTATGAGTACTCTGTTCATTCTCTAGTGGATACATAAACTTTCTGTGGATTTCATGGTAAATGGTGGAGGAAATTAGCATTGTTGGTGTCGTCATGAATTGTCCATCTTCTGCTGTGTTTTGTTTTTTCTGTTTTATTTTTTTTTCTGTTTTATTAGGGCCAGATTTTATCTGTAGCAATTGTTGTATTTATTTTTTTTTTGTTTACCATTTTTTTTTTTCCAACGAAATGAGGGTCTTTTTTCCCCTAAACGTTCCCCAAAAGTCACCAAATTCTGCACCAAGCCAGGCCTGGTGAAAAATTTGATATTTAATGGCTCAACGGCGCCCCCTAGAAAACTTTGTGCCTCAAGCCCCACAATACGGTTTGACGTACATGCACGAAAATCGGTACACACCTGTATCATGTCACAACTTAAAGAAAAGTCTCTTGGCGCCATGGCCCAAACCCAACAGGAAGTCGGCCATTTTCATAAGCTTGTAATTTTGGCACAATTTATGCCATTTCTTCAGCAATTAATACGGCCCGAACCGTAACGTGCACCTAGGTGTGTTATAGATCAAAATGTGCGTCTCCATCCTGCAACATTACTTTTCTCAGTCAAAAGCGTTACCGTGGCGACGATATTTGCCAAAAAGCGTGCGCCCCCTTTCATCTGATTGGTTTGAACTTTTGAATGGTTTGATACTGAGCTTACTCACTCATTTTAAAGAATATCTGAATAAAATTGATTGTCAGAATCTGCCGGGTTCTGTGTTTCTCAAGATCTTTTTGTTTTTCTGGTACGAGCTACGGTTTTCTCACAAATCAGAGTTATTTGAGACCTTGTCAGAAGCCAAAATCTGGGTTTTTCTCACAACCAAACCGGAAGGTTCTGAAGTCGAGGTTCTTGTTTCAATGGCAACCGGAAGTCACTGCTGACTGATTGACTGAGCCAGAACTGGTCACATGACTCAGTCACTAAAGCCTTCATGTACTTTAACCTGTAAAATGGAGACGCCTCAAAGAATTCTGGGAAATCTGACCCCTGACCTTTGACCTTAGCCGACCCCCAGTCCTGCAGCCTCTATAACTTATATGCTATATATATATATATATATATATATATATATATATATATATATATATATATATATATATATATCATGTCATCGGACTCGGTATTGAGTCCTTGACCTTCATTGGCATCATTTAGCCCCGCCCCTTCTTCTGATTGGTTGATATTTGATACACCCTATTTTTTGGCATAACTTTTACATGGTTTGATAAAGTCGTGGGTGGTGTCATCATACTTAGTTTTGAGTCCTTCACCTTTATTGTTGAAAAATGCAGCAATGTACACAAATGGGCAGCAGCCCGCCGTGGCACTCTCGAAATTTCTGCGAGGAAATTTTTCTAGTTAATGTTGTTATAGTTCTTATTTTTTGTTGTGTTTTATTTTCATTTCCTTTTTTGTTTTCTTTAATATAAGAGGTGGTGCTGAGGGTTTAATTCTTTCCTTGTGGTTGTTTCAGGCTGCTGCAGCGTCTCCGTGGTGCTGAGAACCAGCGACGAGTCGCCCTGGACGGACGAGTTCGACAGTAAGGAACATTAATCCATCGAACCTGCAGCCCTGAAGCCGAGCTTCTCACCAGACGTGTGTTTGCTCTGCAGACGTCTTTATTCTTTATTTATGTATTTATTTTGTCTTTATCTGCAGACGTGGAGTTGACGTGTCTCATCGAGTCCATCTCCACCAAAACCCCCCGGATCGAGTGGAAGAAGCTGACGAGAGACGGACCGAGCTACGTCTTCTTCGACGGAAAGATCTCAGGTACGACGGCGACGTCTCAGTCAGGAGTTCTCTGCTGCCGCTCCACTTTCATTTGATTTTGATTGGATTTTTATCTGTGTCAAACATGCACAAGCATAAAACCAGGCAGGTGGAAGCACTAACGGGATGACCAGGGGGGGTGGGCGCAGGCAGGTGGAAGCAGCACGCATCTCCTGAAGCTCCGGCCTGCAAACATGCACAAAAGAGAAAAAAGGGGGGCCGGCACAAGAAACTACAGGAACGATGGACAAAAATGATAGCTATGAGATATTTATAATAAATAAAAATGGTAATGGAGAAGAGAGGAAGGGAAGAGGAGAGGAGAAGAAGGGTGAGAGGCACCGCCCAGCGGATCATGTCGGTGCCCCCCTGCAGCATAAGCCTATAGCAGCATATCTACCACCAAGCTATATTTGAGACTAACTATTTCTTGAGCTTCTTGAGTTAAGGCCGAAATATGGTTCTGCGTCAAAACTGCGCCGTGCCTACGGCGTGTGGTTTTCGTGCACGCAGACCACACGCCGTCACTGACGTCACCTCCCGAAAATTGTAACTACGCGTCGAGCGACGCAGACCACACTCAGACGGAGAGGGCTGTGATTGGTTCGCTTGGGAGCAACGCCTTTCCGGTTTCCAGTTTGAAGCAGCCGTGAACTTTCAGCCTCTTTTCTTCGTTTATGTGTGATTTTTTTTTATTTTGGTTTTTTGCACAATAGTGGTCCTTATCTCTTTGATTCACTGTGACTGGAAAAAGTTGGATAAACCATTCAGAAAAAGATCGCGTTGGTGTGACGCAGAAGCTTAATTCAGCCTTTAAGCTGTTTAAAATTACGATTCCCTCCTAAACTGTATGTTCCCCCTCTAACCACGGCCGTTATCTGGATGTTGCCTGGTGACCATTGATCCCAGACTTTACCCTGATCCCTCCAGGTAAACATTGATCCCAGACTTTACCCTGATCCCTCCAGGTAAACATTGATCCCAGACTTTACCCTGATCCCTCCAGGTAAACATTGATCCCAGACTTTAACCTTATCTAGGGCTGGGCGATTTTGGACAAAAAATAAAATCCAGATTTTTTTTTTCTGAAAACCCGATTTTCGATTTCGATTTTTTTGGTAAAACTACAAAAGACAATGGAATAAATTGTTTCGAATATTTTATCTTTATTTTTAAAGAAAAATAGCAAACAAATGTCCCTATTGGGAATGAAGTGCAATTGAAAGATCCTGTAAATCCTCCTTGAGTTTAGTAAAGTGACAACATTTACAAAGACGACCAGACGAGCTCTGTCTGTAATGCAGCTGCAGAAAAGGAACATCCATTTTCCCATTTTCCTTTTTTTAACATCGTCTTGATTAATAAATCCGATTTAGATTTAAAATCGATTAATCGCACAGCCCTACCCTGATCCCTCCAGGTAAACATTGATCCCAGACTTTACCCTGATCCCTCCAGGTAAACACTGATCCCAGACTTTACCCTGATCCCTCCAGGTAAACATTGATCCCAGACTTTACCCTGATCCCTCCAGGTAAACATTGATCCCACACTTTACCCTGATCCCTCCAGGTAAACACTGATCCCAGACTTTACCCTGATCCCTCCAGGTAAACATTGATCCCAGACTTTACCCTGATCCCTCCAGGTAAACATTGATCCCAGACTTTACCCTGATCCCTCCAGGTAAACATTGATCCCAGACTTTACCCTGATCCCTCCAGGTAAACATTGATCCCAGACTTTACCCTGATCCCTCCAGGTAAACATTGATCCCAGACTTTACCCTGATCCCTCCAGGTAAACATTGATCCCAGACTTTACCCTGATCCCTCCAGGTGACCTGGAGCAGCGAGCCGTCATCAGGGACCCGGCCACACTCTTCATCACCAACGCCACGCGCTCCGACACGGCGCGCTACCGCTGCGAGGTGACGGCGGCCGACGACCTCAAGTCCTTTGACGAGATCGTCATCGACCTGGTGGTGAGAGGTAATCAGTCTGATTGATCACCTACCAGTGGATGCTATGGAACCATTACGGCCCAGAAACCAGTCGTAATCGTGCCCTCCAAGGCCTGACATTGTTAGCGCGCCGCAGGGCGGATGCTGTAAACTGAAACCGGCCCTTTGGCACGCGAGGATGTTGTGACCCGAACTGCAGGCGTGAGCGGCTAAAAGAGGAAACTCCGAGCATCTGCTCCGAACCGCCGGCTAAAGAAAGCAGCGCTGCGTGTTCTGGTGGCATTTTCTGGCACCGACCAAAACCCGTGTTCTTACGTGCTTAACGTTCTTACGTGTTCTTAACTTTTATATGTATCTGTTCAAGAGATGTTTCTTTACTAACTATTTGAATCCTTTTATGTTAATAGTTTAGAGAGTTTGGGAAGTGTGTTCCATTTAGACGAAGCTTCTTTTACCATCTTTATTTTTGTCAGTAAAGTTTCCTCTGAGAGCACGTCTTCTGCTGTTACTAGGATTTTCTGAACTGCAACATAATCTTTTGTATAGAACTTGCAGGGTTTTTGATATGGACACATTACTTACAAATATTAATAACGAATAAAGTAATCTTTTCTTACCATTAACCAGCTGAGAAAATTCCCTGCATTTTAAATACATTTGTTCTGGAATCCCAACCCAGGACCAAGCGATCTGCTCTATGATAATGAAATAGAGTTTAGGGGGTAGGATTTAATACGTTTTTACTTCTTCCTGCTCCTTTTCGAGCATCTTAATTATGATGGATGCATGTTTCTATTTATTTTTTTTTTTTTCTTATTTACATTTATTTATTATTGATTATTATTGCTTTGTTTTGTTTTGTTTTCACTACCGTTCCATGTTTGTGTTTCCAGTGAAGCCGGTGGCTCCAAAGTGCAGCGTTCCCAAGTCGGTGCCGTTCGGGAAATCAGCGGAACTTCGATGTTTGGAGGAGGAAGGATTTCCCAAGTCCCAGTACACATGGTTAGTTAGTTAGTTAGTTAGTTAGTTAGTTAGTTAGTTAGTTAGTTAGTTAGTTAGTTAGTTAGTTAGTTAGTTAGTTAGTTAGTTAGTTAGTTAGTTAGTTAGTTAGTTAGTTAGTTAGTTAGTTAGTTAGTTAGTTAGTTAATCTTTGTTTCGGTCAATTATAAGCATGAAAATCAAAAACCTAGATAATAAACCTTTACAGGTTTTTCTTTGGTCAATATGGTGATTATTTTGACCGAAAAGGGCTTGAAGCATAAAGCTGAACTTGCACATTTTAACTAATTTAGATCAAGTTTTAGTAATGACTCTTGTTTTAAGTATAATGAGATTTTTTTACTAAAATGAGACATTTTAACTAGAAATAAGACAAATATTCTTGTTAAGATTTATAGTTTTTGCAGTGTAATGTTTGTTTGTTCTAATGTGATGTTATTGATCAGGTTCAAGGACCGGGAGGAAGTCCCCGACGACCCGAGGGCCAACCCGCGGTTCCTGAACGCCTCGTACTCGCTGAGCGCCGACACCGGGACGCTGGTCAGTAAACGCAGCATTAGGGTTTCCACCTTTCAGAAATAGAAATAAGGGACGCCCCGATTTCAGCAGCTCAGGCGACAAAAAAAGGGACATCCCCAAAACTTCTAAACAGCATAGAAATGTATTTATTTTATATGAAAAAACAAAATTCTTTGATTTAAAGTTTACAGTGCTTTAATAGCATTGAACTTTCATGACTGTACAAACAGACAACCATGTAGCAACTGAATTAGCCTCCTATGCTACGTACGTCCACATCAGCCCAGGTGTATAATATTGCTACAGGTGAAGAATATGGTGTAAAAGTTAATTTATTTCAATATTTCAATGCAGAGAAAGAATTTCCCCATTGTGGGATTACTAAGGGAATTTTTTTATTTATTTATTTATTTATTTATTATTAAAAGGTGAAACTAATAATATAACATAGTCTCATTACATGCAAAGCAAGATATTTTAAGCCTTTATTTGTTATAATTTTGATGATTGAATTGTTTATTGATTTCATAATATAGAGATTTTTTATTTGGGGTTTTCATAAACTGTGAGCCATACTCATCAAAATTATAACCAGAGGGGGGGGGGCTGCAGGCAGGTGGAAGCAGCAGCAGGATGACCAGGGCGCAGGCCAGAACGCAGCTCCCGAGGCTCCGGCCTGCAAACATGCACAAAAGAGAAAAAAGGGGGCCGGCACAAGAGACTACAGGAACGATGGACAAAAACGATAGCTATGAGATATTTATAATAAATCAAAATGGTAATGGAGAAGAGAGGAAGGGAAGAGGAGAGGAGAAGAAGGGTGAGAGGCTCCGCCCAGTGGATCATGTCGGTGCCCCCTGCAGCATAGGCCTATAGCAGCATATCTACCACAAAGCTATATTTGAGACTAACTATTATAGCAGGGGTGGCCAACCCTGGTCCTCGAGTGCCACACTCCTGCATGTTTTAGATGTTACCCTGCTTGAGCAGACCTGATTCTAATTAATGGTCCTAATTAGCTTGTCATCAAGGTCTGCACAATTCTGTTGATGACACAGGTTTCATGGTGTGTTGAAGCTGGGTAACATCTAAAACATGCAGGAGTGTGGCTCTCGAGGACCAGGGTTGGCCACCCCTGTAGTATAGTCTTGTTCTATAGCTGCAACTATGACTACTGACTCTAACACACTAGAGTTTACACTACCTAGAGATTTACCAACACCAGCTAGAGGTTTACTAAACACTAACTATAGGCTTTACTAAACAGAAAGGTTTTAAGTTTAGTTTTAAAGGTGGAGGTGGTGTCAGCCTCCCTAACCCAGATTGGAAGTTGGTTCCATAGTAATGGTGCCTGATAGCAGAACGCCCGCCCTCCAAATCTACATTTAGATACTCTAGGAACTACGAGTAAACCTGCACCCTGGGAGCGGAGAGCTCTGCCAGGAACATAAGGCTCTATCAGGTCTTGTAAATAATGCAGAGCTAAGCCGTTTTGGGTAATAAAGTAATACAATTTTTAATTGGATTCTGAATTTTACGGGTAGCCGATGGAGCGACGTTAACACTGGAGAGACATGGTCTATCTATCTATCTATCTATTTATCTATCTATCTATCTATCTATCTATCTATCTATCTATCTATCTATCTATCTATCTATCTATCTATCTATCTATCTATCTATCTATCTATCTATCTATCTATCTATCTATCTATCTATCTATCTATCTATCTATCTATCTATCTATCTATCTATCTATCTATCTATCTATCTATCTGTCTGTCTGTCTGTCTGTCTGTCTGTCTGTCTGTCTGTCTGTCTGTCTGTCTGTCTATCTATCTATCTATCTATCTATCTGTCTATCTATTATAACAAATAAAGGCTTGAAATATCTCACTTTGAATGTAGTGTGAAATAATATATGTGTTTCACCTTTAGTTGAATTTACTACGAATGAAGTTTTTCAATATATTAAAATTTTCCGACCTTCACCTGTAGATTATGACATCAATGAATAAGAGCATAATATATATCCGTATTGGTTCAAAACGGAACGCAGGTTTTAATTCCCAATTACGTAACGATTCAGTATTTCAAGGGACGGGTGGCGACGCTATGTGCAGCAGGAGCGGCCGGTCGGGGCGGGGCAGAGGTGGCCCGGTGCCCGGGGCGCGGGCATTTATTTTGGGGCGACAGTTGATGGTGCAAGATGCTGCCGGAGCTCCAGGAAGAATGTGCTCTCCTCGTCTGCACATTCCTCAAATCTGGCCAGCGTTGCAGCTAGAGTTGCCAACTCCCTGAAAAATAAATAAGGGACGCCTCATTGGTGCCTTCACCTCCCTAGGGGGGGGGGTTATTTTAGCCCCTTTTTTGTGAGTGGAACGATTTTTTAACTATTTGACTCAAACCTGAATTGAATTAGATGCATATTTTTGAATGTCATTTTGAATCACAATGACAAACTACTATCCAGCAATTCACTTTAATACAAAATAATAAAATGAACTGAATAAAATAAGTACCTGTCCTGCTTAACTTAATAATAATAATGGACTCAAAACCGAGTCAGATGACACCACCCTCGACTCTTTATGTCCAACCATTCAAAAGTTTATGGCAGAAAGTAGGAACTATCAAATATCGACCAATCAGAAGAAGGGGCGGCACTAATTTGCACCAATTATATCGTCTATCGTCGCCACGGTAACGCTTTTGAAAGAGAAAAGTAATGTGTGTCGTCGCAGGATGGAGACGCACATTTTGATGTATAACACACCTGGATGCACGTTACGGTTCGGGCAAAGAAGCCGAAGAGATGGCATAAATTGCGGCAAAATTACACAATTAATTCAAAATGGCCGACTTCCTGTTGGGTTTGGGCCATGGCTCCAAGAGACTTTTCTTTAATTTGCGACATGATACAGGTGTGTACTGATTTTCATGCGTGTACATAAAACCGTATTGTGGGGCTTGAGGCACAAAGTTTTCTAGGGGGCGCTGTTGAGCCGTTAGGCCACGCCCATTAATGCAAAGCATTAAATATCACATTTATCACCAGGTCTGGGTTGATGCAAAATTTGGTGACTTTTGGGGCACGTTTAGGGGGGAAAAAGGCCCTCATTTCGTCGGAAGAAAAACGAGAAAAACAATTCCTACAGATACAATAGGGCCTTCGCACTGTCAGTGCTCGGGCCCTAATTAGGAGAGTGGATGCCTAAGACATTTTCAAGGCAAGGCAAGTTTATTTGTGTAGCACAATTCAACACAAGGTCATTCAAAGTGCTTTACATCAACATTAAAAGCAGAGTACTCTCCTTTCAGAGCCTGGCAGAGTTTTTCATAGCAGCCTCTGGTTTCAGGTGGAAGGGATTTTATAAAAACACAGACGCTGTTGGCTGTAGTTTGTCAGAGCAGCTTTACTTTTTCTCTGGATGATGCATGAGACAAATCCCGGAGGCCACGCTGAACCTCGCAGAGATAATTCTCAATGTTTGACCCTGGATTATGCGGTCAAAGTGTTCACTGTCTCTGGCCGGGGAGTCGAGGTAACGGAGAGAGACGTGACTGGCCAGGATCGTCTGGTTCACCAGAACATTGCTGGTACAGATCTCTGTACCAAGAAGAATAATTAGTTCTCCTATGATGTGGAACAGGAAGGTCAAGGTGGGTTTAAACCACTTGACACAAGCTTTTGTCCAGCAGTGAAAGGTTTGGACGACTCACAGCCTTCAGGTTTCGACTCTCACTGTTTTGGACTCAGTACTTCGTCTCAAACGCACATAGCCGTCGGCCTGAGGGTGAACGGGTGAACACTTTGAGTTGCCACGGTTACGCCGTTAAACGCAGTTGCTGGCCAGCTCTCTGCGCTGCGATTAACCCCAATCTTCAGATAAAACTAGTTTGTTGAGGAAAAAATATTAACTCTATTTGTAACTGCAGAAGAAATAAATAATCCCACGAGGAAAGAGAGGAAAGAGAGTAATACAAAACATGTACTGTATGTTGTACATTTATAGTAATTTATTGAAACACATGGCGAGTCAAACATTTACCAAAGCAGCTGCCAAACACTCCTAAACGAGGTAGCCGAAGACGTGGGTTGTGCAGTAAATCCTCTGATCTCACCTGTCTCCTCTGGTTCCACCTGTCTCCTCTGGTTCCACCTGTCTCCTCTGGTTCCACCTGTCTCCTCTGGTTCCACCTGTCTCCTCTGATCTCACCTGTCTCCTCTGATCTCACCTGTCTCTTCTGATCTCACCTGTCTCCTCTGATCTCACCTGTCTCCTCTGATCTCACCTGTCTCCTCTGGTTCCACCTGTGCAGAAGTTCCTGGCCGTGAGGAAGGAGGATGCAGGCGACTACTTCTGCCGAGCCAAGAACGACGCCGGCTACGCCGAGTGTTCCGCGCAGAAGATGGAAGTCTGTGAGTGTGACCTGTGTGACCTTGAGAGGACGCGTGTCCTGCACTGGTGTCTGACGTGTCGTCTCTCGAGAGGACGCGTGTCCTGGTGTCTGACGTGGGCGTGTCCTGCGCTGGTGTCTGACGTGTCCTCTCGTCCTCAGACGACATCGACGTGGTGGGCATCGTGCTGGGCGTCCTGGTTGTCCTGGTCGTCCTGCTCTGCGTCTCCGTCGGCGTCTGCTGCGCCTACAAGCAGGGCTACTTCAGCGTGGAGAAGACGACGGGGAACAAGTAAGAGACGGGACGCAGACGTTTCCTGTCTGAGCGACGAAAACTACTGTCTATACCAGGGCTCGGCAACCCACGGCTCTTTAGCGCCGCCCTAGTGGCTCCTGGAGCTTTTTCTAAAATGTTTGACCTTTTTTTCCTTTTTTTTTCCTTTTTTCTGTTTTTTCTTTTTTTCTTCTTCCTTTTCTTTTTTCTTTTTTTCCTTTTTTCTTCCTTTTTCCTTTTTAATCTCTACATTTCAACTTTTTTCTGAAGATTGTACTTCAACATTAATCTTGACATTTTGACTTCCCCTTCTCCCCCCAGTTCTAACTAATATAGAAACATGCAGCATGTGTTTCTTCATTCTAATTCTGATACAAAACTTTTCATTTTTTGCGGCTCCAGACATACCGTATTGGCCCGAATATAAGACGGTGTTTTTTACATTGAAATAAGTCTGAAAAAGTGGGGCTCGTCTTACATTCGGGGTCTAGACGTTATACCCATTCACACCACTAGATGGCGCCAGATATCTTTAAAGCGAATGTTGAACTTAACTCCCCAGGACAAAGGAACCCCTGTCACAAAGAATAAAAATAAAAAATAGTATAAGAAAAAAAGAGAAGAAAATAAGAGAAGAGATAACAGAAAGTGGAGAAACGTAGCGACAATCTGGAGAAAAGAGGGTGGAAGATCGGCAGGTGAACCGGCAGCTGAGGAGAAGTTAGGATACAAACTTCAACATGATGATTTCAATTAGGCAAAATAACAGGCTTTTTCTCTCCAATATATTGTTATAATCATTTGTTTCAGATGTACCTTAATTATTTTCTGTATAAAAATTGAATTTGGTGTTCAAGTCTTTCTTCAAACTTGAGTCTTGAAAAAAAGGGGGTCGTCTTATAATCGGGACAATACGGTATTTGTTTTTTGTGTTTTTGGTCCAATATGGATCTAAAACATTTTGGGTTGCTGATCCCTGGGTTAGCGTCTCACTAATGTCTCACTAATGTCTCACTCGTGTCTCACTAATGTCTCACTAGCGTCTCACTAATGTCTCACTAATGTCTCACTCGTGTCTCACTAATGTCTCACTAGCGTCTCACTAATGTCTCACTAATGTCTCACTAATGTCTCACTAATGTCTCACTAGTGTCTCACTCGTGTCTCACTAGCGTCTCACTAATGTCTCACTAATGTCTCACTAATGTCTCACTAATGTCTCACTCGTGTCTCACTAATGTCTCACTAATGTCTCACTAATGTCTCACTAATGTCTCACTAATGTCTCACTAATGTCTCACTAGCGTCTCACTAATGTCTCACTAATGTCTCACTCGTGTCTCACTAATGTCTCACTAGCGTCTCACTAATGTCTCACTAATGTCTCACTAATGTCTCACTAATGTCTCACTAGTGTCTCACTCGTGTCTCACTAGCGTCTCACTAATGTCTCACTAATGTCTCACTAATGTCTCACTAATGTCTCACTCGTGTCTCACTAATGTCTCACTAATGTCTCACTAATGTCTCACTAATGTCTCACTAATGTCTCACTAGTGTCTCACTCGTGTCTCACTAGCGTCTCACTAATGTCTCACTAATGTCTCACTAATGTCTCACTAATGTCTCACTAATGTCTCACTAATGTCTCACTAATGTCTCACTAATGTCTCACTAATGTCTCACTAATGTCTCACTAGCGTCTCACTAATGTCTCACTAATGTCTCACTAATGTCTCACTAATGTCTCACTCGTGTCTCACTCGTGTCTCCAGCTACAAGGTTCCAGCCAAGGGGGACGGCCTGGACTACGTCAGGACGGACGATGAGGTTAGTATTCCTGCTAAATCAACCCTAGATCAGTTTGGTGAATGTTGATCAGCCCGGAGCCGGGGACGGGGTCCGGTCTCCTCGGGGTCTGGTCTTCTCGGAGTCGGGTTGTTTGGGAATGCAGCCCAAAGCGGGTGCTAAACTCCATCTAATGCTAAATACCGGCACGAGATCGATAAGTACCTTAAGGGAAAGTTGAAAAGAACTTTGAAGAGAGAGTTCAAGCGGGCGTGAAACCGTTAAGAGGTAAACGTTTGGGGTCTGAGCCGTCTCCGCCCGGGGGATTCACCTCGGCGGGTCAGGGACGGTGCTTGTGTTGTCAGCGGTAGATATCGTCCCTCCTCTCCAGAGTTTTGCTGCACATCATTTGCATTTTGCATTTGTTTTCATTGCTTTCATTTACCTGGAAATACTTCCACACTGCTGACATAACTCCTCGCTGCCGCCTTGCAGTCAACTGCAGTCAACTGCAGTCAACTGCTGTAAACTACTATAAACTGCGCGCTTCCCTAAAGTGGTATCGGTGGAAAGTTTATGAGTACGAGTAGTTATGCCCGATATCGGACCGATACCCTATCCCTAATTAAAACCAAACAACATCAATTGAATGGATTTGAAGGTTACGATGGAGTCTGAAAGTCTTATGTGTGGGGGGAGGGAGTTCCATAGTCTGGGTGCCGAGCAGCTGAAGGCTCGGGCACGCACGGTGCCCCATGTTGCCCCATGATGCCCCTTTGGTGCCCCATGGTTCCCCATGGGGCACCATGGGGCACGATGGGACACGATGGGGCACCAAAGGGGCATCATGGGGCAACATGGGGCACCGAAGGGGCATCATGGTGCCCCATCGTGCCCCATCGTGCCCCATGGTGCTGAGGTGTGATGTGGGGATAGTAAGTAGTCGGTAGATGGTAATTAGCCTCGGTAGTCGTCGCTAGGTCAGGTATAGAAAGTGTTGATACCGCGCTGGCAGAGACGTAACATTAGACACTCTGACTGGCTCATTCGGCGTATTTCGTCCACATCACGGCCGTTGATCCGGTTCTGAAGTAGTTCCTGGTTTTGCTGAGAACCAGCCGGTACCGCCCGTCTAACCTGTGAACTCTTCTCTCCACAGGGGGATTTCCGACACAAGTCATCGTTTGTGATCTGACCGGGTCGGAGGGCGACGGGGAGCTGACGGAGGACGAGACCCGCGGGTTCGACCGGAACCGTTGGAACTGTCAGAATCCGTCGGAACAGTTGGAATCCGTCAGAATCCGTCGGAGCCGCCGGTTTCTGCTCGGAGCTCGACTCAAATCCAGCAACTGAAACTCAGCTCGACTGAAATCCAACTACTCAGATTTGCCAAAGGTGACCGGAGCTTGAAGGAGGATCAGGGGTCAAAGGTCAGGGGTCAAATGTCACGGTTGGGGTCAAAGGTCAGAACAACAGTATGTAAAATAAGACTAATTTGCTCAAAGGGACTGAAGACCATTTCACTTTTCACTCCGGATCAGATTATTTGCTAAATTATGGTTTTTCCGTCACCGTTTTTTCTTTACTTTACCAGTTTTTGCATGTTTTTAAAAGCCCTCGCTGAAGCGGAACAGGAAACTCTGCTCCTCCGGGGACGAAGGACGACGTTTCCTACGACGTTTCCTACGACGTTTCCTACGACGTTTCCTACGACGTTTCCTCCTCTTCATCACCATCACCACTTTCTTCTGTCAAAGCATTTGTTTTTTCTTTTTCATTTGTATAAGTTTTTTTTTTCTACTGTTGAGATTTTGCCAGACTATTTTTGATGGAATATGTTTTAAAATGCCTAGAGATAAATGTTTACTTTTTTAAACATTTGTAAAATACTAACTTTTGTAGAGTAACAGATGAACCAAGCTAACCGCGTTAGCGTTGTTGTTGTAGTTGGCACCGACTCGTCCGCTGAACGATGGCGAACTCGGACTTTAGTCGGAAATCATTTACATATTGTTGCCCCAATGGTTTTAACCCCAATATTGTTACCGCCGAGTCTCATGCTTTTCTTGCTAAATCTACGCTAGTAGACTACTACCGCAACTACCACTGTTATGGTAGTTTTTCAGTGATAAATACAGCGATTGTTCAGTATTCAACTAAAACCAGAGGAAAGACGACAGGAAGACGAGGTACGTTAATATTTACAAGGGAAAACTCTTTATGTTAATAATGTAACAGCTGAACGGAGTTATAATAGTTACAGTTAAAGGTACCTGTTCTCCGTTCAGTCCGTTAGTCCCGGTCCTTTCAGTCCCGGTTCGTTAGTCCCGGTTCGTCTCCAGCGGATCTCAGTGCCAACTGCAACACAATTGTGATGTAATAAGGACTTTGGTTTGGAAATGAATGTTTTTGTTGTTGTTTTTTCTGCAACCACGCCGAACGGTACCACCCTATGGTACCACCAGCGGTACTGGTCCGGTACTACCCTACGGTACTACCCGGTACTACCCGGTACCACCAGCGGTACTGCCCTACGGTACCGGTACCAGTAGGGGTCAGTGGTCGTGACTGTAAATAGATTGTGTTTGTTTTAACTCCAGATCATGTAAAGTGACAGATGGAACCAGAATCGAGGCTGATATGAAACTCTGTCCACGTGAGAGACTGAGGCAGGTAACATTCCAGAACCGGGTCTGACCCGGGTCAGAACCGGGTCTGACCCAGGTCAGAACCACCCGGGTCCGGTTTGGAATGTTACCTGGTTCTGGTCGTGGAAGAGACGACATGCCTCACGTTTGCTCATCATATCCTGGTGGAGGTTCCTGGAGCAGGGTACCAGGGTACCAGGGTACCAGGGTACCAGGGTACTAGGGGCAGGAGGTGGTGTATGTATATATGTATATATATATGTGTATATATATATATATATATACACATATATATATATATATATATATATATATATATATATATATATATATATATATATATATATATATATATATATGTGTATATATATATATGTGTATATATATATATATATATATATATATATATATATATATATATGTATATATATATACATATATATATATATATATAAACTACGGCTGTTGGGGTAGTTTTTCAGTGATAAATAAAGCGATTGTGGTGGTGGAGGTTCCGGGGTACCAGGGGCAGATGGAGGTTTTCCTCTTAAGTGCCTTAAGCGCCTCGTTCAGGTTCCTGGGGCTAAATAAATATTTCAGAGGGGAAGATTTTTCTTTTATTGTGCACTTTGAGAAAAAGGTCGAAATGTCGAGATTAATGTTGAAATACAATTTCAAGAAAAAAATCGAAAATTCGCCTTTTATCTCAACATTTCAACTTTTTTCTCAACATTTTAACTTTATTCACGAAATTTTGACTTTTTTCTCAACATTTCGACTTTTTTCTCAAAGTGCATAATGAAAAAAAAATCTTCCTCCTCTAAAATATTATTTTTATTTTTCTCCTGCCTGGTCCCAACACTCTTCCGTAGGGGTGGCCCGCAAATGTGTAGCCCTGCCCCCCCAGGTTCCTGCCCCCCCAGGTTTTACCCCCAGGTTCCTGCCCCCCCAGGTTCCTGCCCCCCCCAGGTTTTACCCCCAGGTTCCTGCCCCCCCAGGTTCCTGCCCCCCCAGGTTCCTGCCCCCCCCAGGTTTTACCCCCAGGTTCCTGCCCCCCCAGGTTACTGCCCCCCCCAGGTTCCTGCCCCCCCAGGTTACTGCCCCCCCCAGCTTCCTGCCCCCCCAGGTTTTACCCCCAGGTTCCTGCCCCCCCAGGTTCCTGCCCCCCCCAGGTTTTACCTCCAGGGGTTTTTTTTCCCGTCAACAAACGTGGCGTTTGAGAGGAATGATGTCACTGCAAATGTTCCGGTTTTCCCTACTTTACATATCTGTGTATTTGTACATAGATTTAAAGCTGTAGTACATGTTGAAGTAGAACTTTTAAATACTAGTGCCTATATATATATATATATATATATATATATATATATATATATATATATATATATATATAGTTGGACATATTTTTGCTAAAGACACAAAGTTCAGGCAAACCGAACCCGAGACCCCGAACCCTCAAAGAAGTTCCTCCTGCCCTCCGCCGCCGCTGAGCTGCTTTTATTTTGAAACCCGGCCGCTGCTCAGAGATGAATGCAGTGCTTTTATTTTGAAACCCGGCCACTCCTCACAGATGAATGCAAAGAGCGGCAGTGCTTTTATTTTGAAACCCGGCCACTCCTCACAGATGAATGCAAAGAGGGGCAGTGCTTTTATTTTGAAATCCGGCCGCTCCTCACAGATGAATGCGGTGCTTTTATTATTTTATTCGGGTTCGGTTCTGCCTGCTCTGGTCCTGGTTCTGGTTCTGGTCCTGGTTCTGTTTTATAGCCACTATTGTGATGAATAAACTCACTTCTTATTGGATGAAACTGGTGTGGTTTATTTGTTGCTGTGACGTCACAACTTTGGTGTCAAAGTTTCTGCTGGTTTTAAATGTCATTTTCCATAATTGCTTCTTCATGAGAATATTATTAATAATTGATGTTAATTATTCCCGAGGTGAAGCAGAGACCTATGGAAGCCCATTTCAGTAAAAGTTAAAGTAAAAGAAAATAATAAGATGAAATCTTAGCCTTAAAAGTAAAAATATCCCCAAGTAAGTCATAATTATGAGATAAAAAGTCTAGATAGAAAGTCGAAATTATGAGATAAAAACTTTATTCAAAAATATACAAACTCTCAAAGAGAATAATGGACAAATACCAATTTAAATTCAAGAATGAAGTCGAAATTTGCCTTTTTTCTCAAAGTGCATAATGAAAAAAAAATCTCTCTCCTCTAAAATATTATTTTTATTTTTCTCCTGCCTGGCCTAAAACTCTTCCGTACAAATCTGCCTTCAGGCCTAAAAAATAAAGGTTGGTCTCCGTTCGGGAGAAACATTTTGATTTATTGCTTTTCTTGGACATTAAAGTCTCACATCTGTATCTTAACTGTTACTTAACTGGAGGAGCAGATGAATGCAGTTACGTTTATGTCCACTAGAGGGCAAATAAATGCATTTAAATGCAGTAACTTATATACTACTGGTTAAGGCTGATTTATGGTTCCGCGTTAAATCAACGCAGAGCCTACGGCGTAAAGTACGCGATGACACGCACCGTACGGAGCGCGTTGCCGCGTACCTTACGGCGTACCCTACGGCTTAGACTCTGCGTCGATTTAACGCAGAACCATAATTCAGGCTTTAGTGTACGTCACTCATCTCCGTCCAGCCAGCGCGCAGTTACCTGCACCAGCAAGACGCTGCTGCACCATTAACAAAGCAGTAACAATGGATATTCGTAAGTGGTTCAAGCAAAACCAAGCCATTAAATTAGAAGACGGTGGTCATGAATCATGGACTCAATCTCAAATTGACAACCAGCCGGATGAGTCGTCCGGCTGCTCACTCCTGCCCGAGCCGCTGCCGCCGCATCCCCGCCTCCCTTCACCCCATGACCCAGAGCAGGCGCCCGGCCCCGGCCCACCCGACGACCTAGGTATGGAGGAGCCACTTCAGGTGCGTTTACAGAAGTATCCATCATCATTTTTTGGAGGATTAAAGCGTTCCTTTTGCAGCTCATGGTTTGATAACAGAGAGTGGCTAGAATATTCCTGCAAAAATGATTCAGTATTTTGCTACGCGTGTAGAAAGTTTGGATTTGGCCATAGTAAAAGAGATGCCTTCACCACAACTGGCTACAACAACTGGCGCCATGCTCTTGTCCGCGATAAGGGACTGGCAAGGCATGCAGCAAGCAGAGGACAAATGACATCAGTGGCGTTGTGGCAGGATAGGATCGGAAGAGAAGGGACTAAGACTGAGGTGTCCACGCTTGTGAATGAAGACCAGCTTGAGAGAAACCGTACTTATGTGTCATCTATTGTGGACATCATTCAATTCCTGGCTGTAAACCAGCTCCCTTTCCGTGGTCTGTTGAGGCTTTGGATACAAGAGGTGAGACAAGTGGTGGTCTTTTTTAAGCCATGATGGATTACACACTTAAAAAGGACAAGGAGTTTAAGAAGATTTTTGATACCATCCCTGCCAATGCTACATACACATCAAATCATATACAAAATGAAATAATTGAACTAATGAGCAAAATCATAACTGAGGAAATTGTAAATGAAATTGGAGATGTTTGGTACACATTAAAAGTGGACGGCACCAAAGACCCCACAGGATGTGAAAATATCTCAATAGTGCTTTGCTTTGTGGATAAAAATAACAGTGCGAAAGAGAGACTTATTTCAATGCCAACCAGTAAACACTGTGATGCTAAGTCTCTAACTCAACTCGTTTTGTCACAGTTGGAAGATACTGGATTAAATACAGGGAAGATTCTAAGCCAGTGCTACGATGAGGCAAGTGTCATGTCAGGTGTACATGGAGGAATGCAGAAACTCAGAAGGAAAAACTACAGAGGGAGGTGCCTTATGTGCACTGTTTTAATCACCAGCTTCACCTGGTGGTAGTGAATGCCATGCCATCTGATAATGCATTGGAGAACTTCTTTGGTGTATGTAACTCTCTCTACAAGTTATTAAGGAAACCTACAGTAGCTGCAGTCTACACAGGAGAGAAGTTGAAGCGGCTGCTTGAGCAACGGTGGACTGGCCATCTGGCCACAGTGAAAGTGATCATGAACAGCTGTGACGACATTGTCCACCTTCTACAGGAAATTGAAGGCATCCTGACCATTGGAGCAGATGAGCGAATTGAAGCCACATGGCTTTTGAAGGCCATTACCGAGCCCGGTTTTCTGTTCATTGCCTGTGTGACACATCAGATATTGGGTTTGCTGGATCCCCCCAATACTGCACTCCAAGCAAAATCCACTGACCTCTACACTGGTGTCCGTCTTGTCCAAAGTGCACTTGAATGTGTGGAAGAACTTAGAAGTGACAGTCAGTTTGATGCACTTTGGGAGAAATGCACAAAAGAGAGAGAGATGAAGGAATCTTCTGCTGCTATGCTCTCACAATCCAAGCGACAAAGAGAAAAGATGACCAGTTACTTGAAAGACTTTGTGGTGGAAACACCAGTTGGTCACCGTCACAAAGCAGTGGGAGAGAAGACAGAGTGCAAAAGGCTGTATTTCAGTACTCTGGATGTAGTAGTGGGAGAAATGACTGCTAGATTTAATGAAAGAAATAGCCAACTAGTACAGGCGCTGTGTGCCGTACACCCAGAGAGTGAATATTTCATGGATGTCAACAAAGTTAAGCCTCTGTTGGACTTGACAGGGATAGATGTTAAAGAAGCTGAGTTTACTGTGGCAAAGCGCTTTTTGAAAGATGAAATGGCCAAATCTGACAAACACAAAAGCTGGACAACGCAGGACATTTTGAAAACATACAGCACGTCTCTGGCAGCTATGCCAACTGTCATAGAAACACTGAAGCTCAGCTTAACCTTTGGTGCATCAACTGCAACATGTGAAAATTAATTCTCAATGTTGAAGAATGTGTTCAGTGAACACAGAAGGAGCATGTTGCACGAAAGAAAAGCCCATCTGATTCAGATTGCTGTTGAGAAGGACCTCACCCAAACGTTCACTGGAGAGTGGAGAGAGAAACTGCTGAGAAGATTCAACACATCATCAAGGAGGCTGCAGCTCTACTAAGTAAATGTATGCTGTTCCTCTATGTGGGCCTATATTTTAAATAGAATTCTGTTTTACTGTGTCCTATGTTCTTTGAGCTTAGTTTAACCTTTGTCATCTCTCTCTGCCCAACAAGGGTCCTCTGCCCCCTGGTGGTGTCAGTGTGCCACTATCCTGGAAGTGCCTACACAGAAGAGTCTCCAGTCCCATAAAACCTGCACCTTTTGCTGTGGTATGGTGGTTTCTGCCAGATTGAATGGACCACACAGGTTATATTTATGTTTGTTATTTATTTTTCTTTGTTTTATTTTCTGTTGCTATATTGTCTGATGGGTGAGGTAGCCCAGACTAAATGTACCATGTTCTTTGTTCTGCAGCATTATTACTGCAATAAAGGTTTGAAATACACTTTAAATATTCTTGTTTTGCTAGTATCATTCCGCTTGAAATTATGGGAAAATGCATAATTTAGTGTTGAATAAGGTGCCAGGCATGTGCACCCCCTCTGATCTGAGATGCAGCCTAGTCATCATTTTCTAGACCCGGCCCTGCTGGTACTACGACTGGTACTACAACTGGTACTACAACTGG
The DNA here is from genome assembly GCF_033807715.1 of Cololabis saira. Classification (NCBI taxonomy): domain Eukaryota; kingdom Metazoa; phylum Chordata; class Actinopteri; order Beloniformes; family Belonidae; genus Cololabis; species Cololabis saira. Next base: position 45,289,818 of record NC_084600.1, read on the forward strand.
TACTACAACTGGTACTACTGGAACTAGTACTGGTACTACAACTGGTACTACAACTGGTACTACTGGAACTAGTACTGGTACTACAACTGGTACTACAACTGGTACTACAACTAGTACTACAACTGGTACTATAACTGGTACTACAACTGGTACTACTGGAACTAGTACTGGTACTACAACTGGTACTACAACTGGTACTATAACTGGTACTACAACTAGTATTACAACTGGTATTACAACTAGTACTACTGGTACTACAACTGGTACTACAACTGGTACTACTGGTACTACAATTAATACTACAACTGATACTGCTGGTACTATAACTGGTACTACAACTGGTACTACAACTGGTACTATAACTGGTACTATAACTAGTACTACAACTGGTACTATAACTGGTACTATAACTGGTACTATAACTGGTACTATAACTGGTACTATAACTGGTACTACAACTGGTACTACAACTGGTACTACAACTGGTACTACAACTGGTACTACAACTGGTACTACTGGAACTAGTACTGGTACTACAACTGGTACTACAACTGGTACTACTGGTACTATAACTGGTTCTACTACTGGTACTACAACTTTTATTACAACTGGTACTACTGGTACAATAACTAGTATTACAACTGGTACTACTGGTACTACAACTGGTACTACAATTAGTACTACTGGTCCCTGGTGGTGAGCACGTCCTGAGCTGCTGCCCTAAGACCAGGAAGGTCGACTTAGGGAGACAGCTCAAGTGACCATTGCAGTGACCACACTCAGGCCTGACATGATCCTAGTGTCAGAGTCAACGAGACAGCTGGTCCTGCTGGAGTTGATAAGTTCAGAAGACCGGATGGAGGAGCCTTTGAGAGGAAGAGGGCCGAGTACGAGGAGATGGCAGGTGAATGCCGAAGCAAGGGATGGAGAACCGATGCAACCCCATCCAGGTCGGTTGCAGAGGATTTGCCGGCCAGTCTCTTAGCAGGGAACTCCAGATGCCGGGAGTGAAGGGACTGCAGCACAGAAAAGCCATCAAAAACATCTCTGACGCAGCAGAGAAGGCGTCCAGATGGCTGTGGATCAAGCGGGGCGATCCGTGCACCACAAAAGCTACCTAGACACAAGCTGGATAACCCCGGCTGGGTCACCTGGACGACGGTGTCTGTTGTGAGACCCGAAACACCCCGTGACCCCAGGATACAACACTGATGATGTGTCTAGGTTGCACCAGAAGGTGTACATTAGAACGTAATGCTCTCGCACAAGTAGGCAAAACTAGAAAATGTTATGATATAGCAATTCAACTGCAACAGTAAGAACAGTAAGATCTAAGATCACTAAAATAATGTAAGTAAAAATCAGTTCTGTCCACAATGAAATGTCTCTGAAACACAATTTAAATGAATATATGCCTGCAGTTGTAGTCATAGGTACCTTACATTTTCCAAAACCTGATGAAAGAACTTTAACAACACGTGGCCCGAGGGCCCCCAGTCATTCAGGTCTGAAACCCCAGATATTTTTGAACAGCCCTGGATCTGGCGTCTGCAACAGCAGATTGTTGCATATTAAGGATTAGCAACAATGATCAAATAAGGCTGAATTTGCACTTCTAAAATAGACAAAGGCCTGCACATCAGACAGTTTCCCAGCACCTACCACCCCATTTTTTTAAAGTTCACCATGAGGTAAAGACATTCTCACTTTTTTAAGATTGTGTGGGAGGTTTTAGCCAACTGTTTTTGCTAATTCATGGACGTCCTTCATTTAGTCATGAATTCTTCCTGTATGACACGTGTCATGGAAAAATTCCAACACTGTATGCTTTTTAACGAAAGGTCAGACATCCACTGCCAATCCAGGAAGCAGGAACACATGGAGGCCTCACGTCAAGCACTCGAAATCTGCAACAAAAACCACAAACGAAACACAAAATCGACACGGAGCCGACCAAAACACGAGCAGTGATCGACCCAAATCTCGAGATCTGATCACAGTCTGAGCTAAGCTAGGCTAGGCTAAGCTACCGCTAACTAACCCCAAAAACTACAGAGCAAGCATGCAGGACAAGCCAGTGTATATATCTATGTGTGTGTGCGTGTGTGGTAATCTCAAGCTCACCAATGTTGTGTTTTGTTAAGGATCTGTACTTGACTTGTGCAATTAATAAAATTGCCACAACAACACATTAAGGTGGAATTTGCAGGACTTTTTCTACTTTTTTGTCTTTGTAAATATGTATGATAGCGTTGAGGGCAGTTGCTTACATGCTGAAATATGTTTATATGAACTTACACACTCTTTTAGCTCTTCCTATATATTCATTTTTGTTCTGCCATCAAAATCACTGCATTACCGACCCATTCCTTACAGAGAATATTTTTTACTCGAATGTAAACATGAACAACTCTATCCTGAACGTTCCAATATTAATTGGTAGACTCTGCTTGCAATAGCCCCAAAAGTATTATGTTAGGTTTAAATCAACATCAAAGCCACTCTACCCACTCTACCCTGACCAACTGCCTCGCTGAAATCAAGTCATGGATGCACTCGAACTTCCTCCAACTCAACTACAACAAATCGGACATGCTCATCATCGGCCCAAAATCCCTCACCAAAACCGCTCACAACTTCACCCTCACCATGGACAACTCCATTCTGTCTCCCTCCACTCACATCCGCAACCTCGGAGTTATCCTGGACAACAACCTCTCCTTCCAACACCATGTCAACCACATCACAAGGACTGCTTTCTTCCACCTCAAAAATATTGCCCGTCTCCGTCCATCACTCTCCTTCTCTACCGCTGAAACCTTGATCCACGCCTTCATCACCTCAAGACTCGACTACTGCAACAGCATCCTCTACGGTTCAACTTCCAAGGTCCTCAATAAACTCCAATATATTCAAAACTCTGCCGCCCGCCTGCTCACCCACACCCGCTCCAGAGACCACATCACCCCAGTCCTCCAGAAGCTCCACTGGCTCCCCATCCCTCAACGGATCCACTTCAAAATCCTTCTCCTCACCCACAAAGCCCTCCACAACCAGGCCCCCTGCTACCTCACCGACCTGCTCCACCGCTACACTCCCTCCCGCAGCCTCCGCTCCTCTGACGCCAACCTCCTGTCCCTTCCAGTCAGAACCAAGCACCGGACCTGGGGCGACAGGGCCTTCTCCATCGCTGCACCCTCTGGAACTCCCTCCCCAAACACGTCCGTGACTGTACAGACCTCCCAGCATTCAAATCCCATCTCAAAACTCACCTTTACAGAACTGCTTTTAATGTGTGATTAATGTCCTGTCTCATGTTGTGTCCTTTTGTACTGTCCTGTGTAATTGTAATTTGTATTATGTGTTTTGTTTTAATGTAAAGCGTCTTTGAGTGCCCTGAAAAGCGCTATATAAATAAAATGTATTATTATTATTATTATTAAAGCCAGTTTGTAACGAAGGAAGACACCAAAAGACTGTTGGAAATGATTTTTAAAATGCGCCTCTGCGGAAGGGGAAGCAAAGTCGGAGCTTTGCAGAGCAACACCGCTCTCTATGGATGCTCCTCCTGACGAAATGTTTTTGTAACCGGGGTTATTTTATTATTTTATTTTTGTATTTATTTTAATTCATTTGCTAGGGTCCTTAAACACACACACGCAAGCACAAGTGTTGTGTACGATGTGATGCTAGAAATTCCCACTGTCCTTGAACGCACCTCGTGCAAAGACGTTAGCTGCCTGCCAAATAAGGTCAAACAGACACAGAAACTCGTCTCTCTGCAAGCTGCAAGCTGCGCAAGCAGCACGGACAGAGAGGAAGTGCTAAGCAGTCAATTAACTGTGGAAGTGAACTCCATGCGGAACCTTAATTGGTGTTTCCATCAAGATATCCTGGTGAGTTAGCCACCTAAAAAATTGTTGGTTAGAGTCAAGTTGGTGTCACAGATGATTAAGTTGTGTGTTATTTTGCAACATGATGTGTAATGAAGAAAAAACAGTCCTCAGACAGTAACACGGAGAAAATATGAAGACATAAGTTTTGCTGATTCATGCTGTCGGCCAAACCACGGCCTAGAAGCTAAGCTAAGACCTGCTAAGTCTTTGTTCACGCAGGTGGAAGGTTAAAGGTGAAGGTTTATATATTTTAAATGTGAAAGGCCTTATTGTATGTGTTGTGCAACTCATAGGTAGCTTGGCTGTCCAGTTATCAAGGCTAATGATAATTCTATTAAAGAATTATTAATAATTAATAAAGTTGACTATTTATCAAATTGTATTATCAAAAATGATCATTCTCGTAGGGGCACCACCGCCGGGGCCTTACTTCCGGTGGGATTCGATAACTAACAGCAGAAAATCAGTCTCATTATGATTTGAATTATCCTGCAGAACAGCAAATCTTACAGAATAACAGTGAAGGCGTGATATCCGAACACTAGGCTCTGCTTAAACAAATCAATTTGTGACCAAATCTTGCATGAAATAACACAACCACTCATAAAGAAATCAATCAGAATTTATTTACATACGGGTATCAAAAGAGATGTAAATAAGTACCCGAATAAATCTGATGGCACACGACATTATTATAAAACCATTAACTAACAAGGAAAACAACAATCAATAAAATGAAACATAAACGTTAAATGCATGGAATGAAAACAAAAAAAGAAATCAAGCAATAATAACGAAGATACAGAACATCTACAGTTCAAACGGGGCTTCTGTGGTCTTTTAAAGATGGACGCGCCCTCTGGGCCACGTGCAATCGGACCGGATGGCGAACGCAGCATTTAAAACGTGCCTACGGCAGAAAACAACGACTACCAAATAATCAGACATGATAATGATAACAATGATGATGTAATCTCAACTCTGAACACAGATTTAGCTCTGTAACACGTTCTTAAGTTACTGATAAACAGAGATCCCGACTTCACACGGTTCTGAACCGTTCTTAGTCCTACTGATCTACCGTTCCCGGGCTCACGTTTCCTCGGGGATCCGGATCGGATGCCTGCGGGTTCTGTGACTGGGCCGTCCCTTCCCCTGAAACGGATTAGACAGCGGCGGGGCCGCCTCGTGCCGGGCCGTGGTTCCGGACCAAACGGAGGCTCACACGCATTCCTAGGCGCGGCGGGGGGACCGGTCTCTCCTTGCCGTGCTTCCCTCTCTGCGCCGGTCGCCGACGCGCGGCCGTCCGGGCCCCGGGAGAGCTCACGCCGGGCGAGACGCCGGCCGTCCGTCCCCGATCCCTGCGCCGGTTGGCAGACAGGGGCTCAGAGCGGGGAGGGGGGTTCGGTCTGAGTCGCAGCTGTGTCCCGATCTGGTTGCCGGGAGCGCGTGGGCGTCGGAAGCTTGGATCTGTGAACTTAGAGGACAGAGTTAGTGGAAGCCGGAGGCTCCCCGGGGGACCGCCGCTTCAACGACCGGACCCCGCAGGGCCCGGTCCGGTGCGGGCCTCCTGCCTCCCCCCAGCCCGGGGGGAGAGAGAGGAGATGGGATCCTTTGGCCTGGCCAAAGATCCAGCGCCGATGAGATGAAGTTGAGAAGAGAGGAGATGGGGGCGGCTCCGTGCACCGCGGCTTCAACGGGCTGCAGGTCCAACGGAGCGGCCCGATGGGGCCTTACACCTCCCCCCAGCCGGGGGGAGAAAGGGAGATGGGATCTTGGCCCAGAGCCAAACGATCCAGCTCGGATGAGAGGGTGATCGGAAGAGAGAGAAAAAGGAGCAGCGGCAGGGGTTTTGATCCTACGCGCGCTGCGGTGACGTCATCGGTGCCTCATTGCGATTGGATGCGCGCCGCTTGTAGGCGACACTCCCCCCACGCAAGGCATGCTGGGGGTTGTAGTTCAGGCAACAGCGGCCATTTTATGAGGCACATTAAAGCGGAAAAGGGGGGGTTCAAAGAAGCAGTACCATTTTGAGGTCTGGTTTTGGGGTCCGCTGCATCCGGCTCCCCCCCAGGGGGTGTCGTAAATCCCCAGGGAGTCTGTTTCCCTGGCAGAAACTTTCCTTGCTGGCTTTGATCTGTTTTGACCCCCCCTCTTGGGGTCATAAACTTGCTATCTCGGGCTAGGCAGTGGGGTCGCAAACGGACTATCTCGACCCAGGCCGAGATAACCAGGAGTTAGCAGCAGGGGGTCGCAGGACTTCAGGAAGAAGGGGCAAAGTCTGGTTTTACAGGTCCTCATAATCACAAAATATTCATACATTTATAAGTCCAGATGATCACTGGGTGCGGCCCAACATATGTTAAATTTCTGTTGGAAATGAATAAGAGACAATTAGAATAGTGTGTTTCAATAAATTTGTGTCTTATCACATTTTCTTTTAAAGGTATTGTGACATCATTTTTAACATGCTTTTAACACTATTAAAAGTCTTGGCCAACATCCCTCAAATGTGTCTAAAAGGCTGTAACAAGAAAAACTTCACTCTAGTACTCCATTCCTGGCTTTTTATTACAGTGTTTTTTTGCGCCGTGAAAAATGCTTCCTTTCCCCCCTTTCCTGTCAATCATTGCTCCGCTCCTCCTCCAAACCTCCTCCTCCTCCAGCCATACGCTCACAGCGGCGTCGGAGCGACAGGCGAAGCATGCACGGAAAAGCAGCAGGGCGAACCACAGCAAACAATCATAAAAATAAAGGCATGCAAGCAGCACTGTCCCCTTATCTTAAGTCCAGTCAGTGGCCGCGGGTCTTCTTAGCAGTTTTCCTCCGGTGATTAGAACAAAAGAGGCTCTAACCAGCTCCGTGTTAAGCCTCATTTATGGTTCCGCGTTAAATCGACGCAGAGCCTACGCCGTAGGGTTCAGCGTACGGTGTAACGCGGAACCATAAATCAGCCTTTATGGTGCGCTGGAGAGGAGAGGAGGCAGGGAGCTGGGTGGAGGGGGCGGTGATTTAGCGGATCGTTACGTAACGATCCGCCACCAAACCAGATGCGCCGTTTTTGCACAGTTATGCGGAAAATCCCAGAAAGCACACAATACACTGAATGTTAAAAGTTCGTTGTTTTTTGGGTGTAATTGATGTCAAGACACCCAACAAAACACAAAAAATCAAGAAAAATGTGTTTTTCATGTCACAATACCTTTAAAGAAGTGGTTGAGTGTGTTTTATGTGGGCTGGAGTTCTTGAATTGCTACTTCCAATCTCCCTTCCTGAACCTGTGATTAGCTGTTGGTGTTTTATATTTTTGAAGATGATGATATTTTTGTAGATTAGATATTAAACGCCAAGATCAAGGGTATAGAATCCCTACTAAAGGGGACTACAAGATACAGGTTACACTTTGTTAGTTCCTCTTTTGCATCAGCTTTTTATTGAGGATTTTTAGACAGATACTTGATCGTTTGTACACAGTGTGTGTGGGAGAAAACAGACATCGGGGTTAAAAGGTAAATCATGACATTTTTAGTTAAAGAAGAACTTATAATTTCCATGTCTGGTGGACAGAAGTTTAAAGTTTTAAAAAGACAAAAGGACAATGGGGCCCCCCGACAAAAACAGGAAGTCTTCAACAGCTGCACCAGGCTAACCTTTAGTTAACCTAATAATTATCAATATTTTTTGCTGATAATTTTTTTTTTTTACTTGATTTCAGGAGTGATGTACTTCATCATAGACTTAGTCCCTAAGAAGAAGACTCTCTTCTGGCTTGTGCTGTGTTGGCTCAGCACTGCTCTGTGACCCACCAACGTTGACCCACCAACTTTGCTCCTAGAAAGTTATAATAAAAGAGGATCCCTCCCTTATCTGTCCAGCAGATCCAATCCAGCACAAGATCAGAAGCTGTACTGGTCCTGCAGGCAGTGGCTTTAACTCATGGTTGATTAGGGAAATTAGAAAATACATTTGCAACCGTTGCAAAACAGATTAAAAATAAAGGACATATAATGGAGAAACAGGGGGCTATTAAGATGATATGTAAAATCATGAATGAAAATAGCAGAGTGCTCAGAATCCCCTGATTACCGTATTTTCACGACCATACGGCGCACCGTACGAAAAGGCGCCGCCTGCACACACATACGGCGCACCGCCTTACAACACACACACACAAGCATACAAGTGTGTGTATTTAAAAATAAAGCGGAAGCAAAACTGAGTTTGATTGTGCTTTATTTAAGTCTTTATTACAATCATTATTGCATTAATCAAACTCATCGAAGTCTCATCCTCCGTTTCTGAATTAAACAGCTAAATAAAATGAGCCAGTTCCACTTTCTTCACTGTCAGACTCACTCTCCGTGCCGTGCGGCCCCTCGGCAATGATGCCGGCTGTTGCGAAAGGTGGAAGAACAGCAGACATGTTAGCCCATGTTAGCCCACGTTAGCATCTACAATCCATCCGCAAACTGTGGCGTAACTTGCCCGGCGCTGCCTGCCTTCCACTCTTGGTGAAACTGTGGTCTCCATCGGTCATCCTTCGTTCCCACGCCGCTCCTCACATTGAACGTCCGGTTCACACCGACGTCCAGCGGTTGGAGTTCCTTTGTCAGACCTCCCGTCAGGACTCAGCCCATCGGGCTGAGACCAGGAGAACATCTGAGCGCGTGGCCAGAGAGCTGCGCGCTCAGCAATGGCACGAGCTGGTGTGCTCCGACGCTACGGTGCTCTGAACTCTCAGCTGCAGCGCATTAGTTCATTTGTTTATGGGAGTTAAATAGAGGGACTGCAAACAACTTGTCGTGAGTTCGTCCTGGCTACGTTAGAGAGTATGGTTACTGTTATTTGAAATAAATAAATAACAGTAACCATACTCTCTAGCTGTTCTCCTGGTCTCAGCCCGACGGGCCGAGTCCTGACACCTCCCGGAATAACAGCAAGCTCAGCATTCATTTGTTTCACTTCTTTTTTCACATCGGCTGTGAGACGAGCAGCATAGAGTCACAGATCAACAGCGATGGTGATGCGTGGAAAAAACCAACTGGTCGTTCTCATGCTGGCCTCAACTACGTCCGCAATTACGCCCATACTTCCCCTTTTAACGTTCTCATGGTGGCCTCAGTTACGTCCACCTTACAATAACAACACCAGGAGAACAGAAACTGATGATGTGAGGGGGCTATAAAAGATGTAGATGCAGATTTTGTAATGCATGTCTTCCTCTGAGAGAACTAGCAGCTATGTGTCGGGTGCAGAGGGCCACCGTGAACTTGAACAGGCCTTGAATGTCTTAAAAACAAGCTTTTGATTGTTTTTGCTAAATAAATTAGAAATTCAGCCTCTGATCCATGTCTTTATCTTCCCATTCTCTAACCTCATTATCTATGCAGGATTCTGAGTGGGCGGGGCTATGATAATGAGGCTCTGTGCTGATTGGCTGCCTGAATGACGCGATACACCGCTACGAAAAAATTAAACGAGTAAGTTGTTGTTCCAGAGTAGTTAGTGGTTTCACTATCGCTCCGTGGTTCCATAACTTTGGGGATCAGAATCTTATTGGCTCGTAGATCCACATCACACTGGACGATCATCCGGGCGGCTGTACAGACTCTGCAGAATCTGGTTGTTTCCTCCTTCTCTGAGTTGCTGAGGGGAGACCACTTTATATATGTTAAAGCAAGAGAAAAACTGGTTTTCAGAATAGGTCCCCTTTAATACTACAATACTACAACCTTTCCCTTTTTTAACCATTCATTTTTGTTCTGCCATCAAAATCACTGCATTACCGACCCATCCCTTACAGAGAATATTATTTGGGGTAATGGTTCTGCCACTATAAATAGATTTTGCTTTTATTTTTTTTGTATGTAGATATATGTATATATAGATAGATTTAGATATAAATAAATATGTGTGTCTATCGTGTAAGTTTATTCATATGTATATACTGTATACGTATATGTGTGTGTATGTATGTATGCACATTTGTATGGAGCTAGAACAGTCTCATAATTCACAAATGCACAGAACAATTCACATGTGCGTAGGACAAGATACACACATGTATTTTTGATGCTACACACAAATATAACCTGATTTACAAACGTTCTTTTGTCTGTGAGCTGCGCTGCATTTGCATGTGACTTTTGAGACTCTCCTGATGTGACTCGATCCACAAATACGTTTTTCTTAAAGGGGACCTATTCAGAAAACCAGTTTTTCTCTTGCTTTAACATATATAAAGTGGTCTCCCCTCAGCCTGCCAACTCAGAGAAGGAGGAAACAATCAGATTCTGCAGAGTCTGTACAGCCGCCCGGATGATCGTCCAGTGTGATGTGGATCTACGAGACAATAAGATTCTGCTCCCCAAAGTTACTCAACCAAAATGCAAACCACGCCCACAACTATAAAACCGTGCAACTGCATGAGCGTCCCACTATCGTCCGACTATCGTAGCACTGCGTGACATCGTCTCTCTGTCCATCTCCCTCCAGCAGCTGAACTTTATTGAGGTTTTTGTAGTGAAATGAGGAGGAATCATAGAGATAACTTCTCATTTCAACTAACTGGACCAGCAGTTCCTCATCATGACTGTTTCCTACAGCGCTTTCAACCGGCTTTCAACCGGCTTTCAACCGGCTTTCAACCTGCTTTCAACCGGCTTTCAACCTGTTTTCAACCGGCTTTCAATCTGCTTTCAACCGACTTTCAACCTGCTCAGACAAAATTCTGAGCCAGGTTTATGATGGCGCATCACTCATGTCTGGCAGGCATGGTGGAGTGCAGAAATTGCTCCAAAACAAGCTGGGTTGCAACATACCATATATTCACTGCTTTAATCACCAGCTTCATCTGGTTGTGATTCATGCTATGTCCAGTGAAGCTGGCCACTTGGCAACGGTCAAAGTTGTGGTGAAGAGTTTTCAGGACATTTCACATTAATGACCGAGGTGGAGAACACACGAGGCCTTGGAGCGGAGGTACGCGTCGAGGCAACAGGGCTGCTCCGTGCCATTACGCAGCACAGTTTTCTGTTCATTGCGCACCTTGTCATGAAACTGTTGTCACTTTTTGAGCCGCCAAACAAACTACTACAGGCCAAAGATATGGACTTTTTCACTGCAGTGACACTTGTTAATAGCGCTTCTGACTGTGTGAAGACACTGCGCACAGAAAAGGAATTTGCTGCGCTATGCGATCTCTGCGCTCCTCCAGTCACGGCCAGCGAGGCTGTGCCAGTGACCGGCCCCGGTCCAAGCAAGAGAAGACGCACTGTCAACAATAACCTCTGTGAATTTGCAGTTGAAGAAACCATTGGTCAAGCACAGAGTGACATAGATGAAAAGACCGAGTTCAAGATGTTATTTTACAGTGTCATCGATGCTGTGCAAGGAGAGATGGATGCACGTTTTGGAGAGCGCAGCAGCGAGCTCATAGGCGCACTGGCTGCTCTGGATCCAGAGGCCGAGAATAATTTCATGGACCCATCAAAGGTAACCCCTCTACTGGAATTAGCTGGAGCTTATGTGGTTGAATCTGAATATGCTGTGGCCCGTGAGTTTTTGGCGATGAAAATGACCGACACCCCGGTCCCCCCCGAAGATGGAAAATGGACAATAGCCAATATCCTTCGCACATTCAACTGTGCTCTCCAGGCTATGCCGACTGTGGTCACAGCATACACCCTTGCCCTAACTTTAGGAGCTTCCACAGCAGTATGTGAAAACTCAAAAACGTGTTCTCGGAGCATCGGCGCAGTATGCTGCACAGACGCAAGGCCCAGCTGATTCAGCTCGCTTTTGAAAAGGACCTCACTCACAGGTTCAAGTCCCAGTGGAAGGATTCATTGATGAGGAGGTTCAGCTCGGAGAAACGCCGCCTCCCGTTGTACTGACACAGGATGGAGTAATAACAGGACAGCGCTGCCTCAACTAAAAGTGGGATCAAAGTGCGTGTGCCTGCAGGACTGTTTCAGAAAATTAGAATATTGTGATTTTCTGTAATGCAATTACAAAAACTTTACAAATCAACCGAAATATTGCAAGCCTTTTATTATTTTAATATTGCTGATCATGGCTTACAGCTTAAGAAAACTCAAATATCTTATCTCGAAAAATTAGAATATTCTGGGAATCTTAATCTTAAACTGTAAGCCATAATCAGCAATATTAAAATAATAAAAGGCGTGCAATATTTCAGTTGATTTGTAATGAATCCAGAATGTAGGACATTTTTTTTTTTTTAATCCCATTACGGAAAATAAAGAACTTTATCACAATATTCTAATTTTCTGAGGCAGTCCTGTATGTGTGCGAGCGCGTAATGGAAATGCATATCCCTCTGTTGACTGTTTTAAAATGCACCCGCCGTGGTGCTTTTTCAGTTTGAGAGACTATTCTGGTGTTACATATGTTGCATAGTCAAGTGTTTTGTGGATATTGCTTCAATGTTTTTGCTTCAATGTTTTGTGGATACTGTTTTGATGTTATGATTAAAATTGCGAGGAATGATGCTATAGCTGGTCATATTTGCTGTTTGTTATGTTTAACGTGATTGTTGGAACCAAAATACTTAGATTTATTTTGTTTTATTTAAACTGAATCTTTAATTGTCACCCCCTTTATGGTGATGTCATGTTTAGCCTGTCAATCAGCCAGGTGGGTGGTTGTCATGGTACCCATTATAACCTTCCTGGGTGGTGATTGCACGCAGGTGCGACAGGGGGAAGACAAACAGTTTTTGACCGTGCAAGGTGTGCAAAGAAGACAAGACGTGCAAAGGCGTTCTTGTTAAGTTTATGTTAATTTTAAACAGTGGAATTAAGTTTGTTTTGACTACTGCTGAATACGGAATAAATGGATTGGCATATCCGACCCGGATTCTAAGTCTGAGCGTTTGAATCAATTTGAAGCACGCGTCCAAACAAAACCAACCCTGTTGCCCTGAGTATAGCCTATTGGTACAGGCTCTACAGTGATGGTTACGTGTATCAGTGCTGCGCGAATATATGGCTGAAGTAATGGTGCCCCCCCCATGCAGTTGATATGCCCCCCTTAAGACTGAGGTCTGGCGACGAGTCTGCTTTCAACCGGCTTTCAACCGGCTTTCAACGCGAGCGACAGTAAGAAAATAGAAGCAGGGCGTCCGACAAATGTTCAGCTCAAAACGCTGCGTCGCTGCGTCCAGTTAGGACAGTCCAATAGAAAATAAAGACATGGAATTGATTTTGTCGCTGACGCTCCCTCGCATGCAGTTATCACACGGTCTAAATCCGCCGGCCAGAGCTTCCGCCATTTCTTCGTAGCGGTGTATCCGATTCAGATTCAGATTCAGCTTTATTTGTCCTTTGCAAGGAAACTTGTTTTCACCCCCGTACGCCACACACAACCTCAAGATACATAAATACATACATTACATCACCCACCCATACACATTAAACAGGAACACACATTTAGTGACGCAATCTATTTAGTTCTGTTATAGCAGAGGGGACGAAGCTTCGGCTGAACTTGACCCTCTTCCAGGTCAGGGACCTGTACCGGCGGCCAGATGGAAGCAGCACAAAGTACGGGTTTAGGGGGTGACTGGGGTCCTGGGTGATGGTGAGTGCTCTGCGTGTTATGGCTATGGTGTTGAGGTCAGAGAGGATGGGGGTGGGGAGGCCAATGATTTTGGCAGCTCTGTGAGTGATTTGTGTCAGTCTTTTGTGTTGGGGGATGACAACATGTTGAAGAAACAGGAGGAGCAGTAAAGGAGGGTGGGCTGAATTATGCTCTTGTACAGTAACAGTAGGAGGTGGGGGGCCACTGAGAGGGCTCTCAGTTTTCTGATGGCAGAAAGTCTTTGTTGGCTGCGTTTATGGATGTCATGGATGTGTGATTCAAAGGTGAGTTTATTGTCTATAATGAATCCCAGGTATCTGAAGGTATCTATCACCTCTACGGCTTCTCCGTTGATGCTGATGGGGTTGTGGGTGGGGAGGGGGGTTGACTTGCTTGTGCTTGGGGAGGTGATGACCAGTTCTTTGGTTTTGGACACATTGAGGTGCAGATGGTTGTCAGAGCACCACTGTGTGAGGTGAGAAATGGAGTTCTGGTATTCTGTGAGTGAAGTGTCTAAAAGTCCAACTACGACAGTGTCATCTGAGTATTTGAGATATGTGTTTGTGGGTGAGGGGCTGATGCAGTCATTAGTGTAGAGGGTAAACAGGAACGGGCTCAGCACACAGCCCTGTGGGGAACCGGTGTTGGTGATGGCGTATGATGATGTCACGCTGCCCACTCTGGTGGATTGTGGTCTGTTGCTGAGAAAACTGTGAACCCAGTGGATGAGGAGTGATGGGATGTTCAGGTGATGGAGTTTCCTGATCATCAGGTGGCACTGGACGGTGTTGAAGGCGGAGCTGAAGTCGATGAAGAGAAGTCTGGCGAAATTACCGGGGGTTTCAAGGTGTTGGAGGAGTGAATGAAGGAGGCATGCCACAGCATCCTCTGTTCCCCTCCTCACTTTGTATGCAAACTGGCATGGATCCAAGTGTTGTTCAACAGATGGGAGGATGATGTCAAGAACCAGTTTCTCCAGGCATTTCATCGGAATTGAGGTTAGTGCAACTGGACGGTAGTGGTTGGGCTCTGAGGGGCGGGGTTTCTTGGGCACTGGGATGATGATGGATGTTTTCCACAGGGTAGGTACTGTGGCCGTCCTGTAGGACTCCGAGAAGAGGGAGTGCATGATGGGGGCGAGCTCCGTGGCACACTCCTTCAGCACCCGCCCCTGGATACCGTCTGGCCCTGGGGCCTTGCCAGGTTTACATCGGCCCAGCTGCCGACGTACATCCTCCACCCTAAAAGGAGCTTGATGCACTGGCTCCGAGAGGGGGAGGGTCTCCAGCAGCGCTTCACACTCCTCTGAACAGTCCATGGTGTCGAAACGGGAATAAAAAGTGTTCAATGACTCAGCAAATGTTGTAGGGTCATTTATTGCAGCTGACTTGGGTTGTGGGTCCAGGCCCGTGAGTGTTCTCACCTTCTGGAAAGCTTGCCGGGTGTTCATGGAGCTGAATTCTAGTTCCAGTTTTTCTTTGTATCTGAGTTTTGCTTTGTAGATTTCATTCTTTATCTGTCGTGTTATGAGTTTAACTGAAACCCAGTCCTGTTGTTGAAATGCCTTCTGCTTTTACTTAAACCGGTGCTTGATATGTGGCGTAATCCAGGGTTTTGAATTTGGATATTTCTTGAGGACCTTTACTGGAATTGTTGTGGAAATGCAGAATTGAATGTAGTCCGTGATGACAGAGAGCCTTTCATCCAGGCTCCCACCAGAAAAGACGTCCCAATCTGTGCAGGCCAAGGAGCCCTGCAGCTGTGTGATGCTGTCCTCCGACCATTGGGGGGCGCTGTATGTCTTGGGCTTGAGCCTCTTCAGTTCGGTCCTGTAAACAGGAAGCAGGATGATGACGTTGTGATCACTGTAGCCAAGCGGTGCCTGGCAACGGAAGATGTATGCGTCCGGGATATTCCCATAACACAAGTCCAGTATGTTATTCCTTCTCGTCGGTAAGTCCACGTACTGGTGGAATGAGGGCAAGACTTTGTCCAGTCTGCAGCTGTTAAAATCACCAGTTTTGAACACCGGAGCGCTCGGGTACTTCCCCTGCATGTCGCTAGTCGTACCAGCAACTATCTCAGCTGCTTTATTAGCATTAGCGCTAGGTGGAATGTACACACAGCTGATGACAACAGTGGGGAATTCCCGAGCCAGATGAAAGGGACGCAAGGACAGGGTCAACATCTCCACGTCAGGAGTGCAGATCTTGCTGTGTGTCTTGATGTTCTTACACCACCTGTCATTGACGTACATGCAGACCCCTCCACCTCTCCCTTTACCGGATTTCTTCGTGCGGTCAGCCCTGATGATGGTGAAGTTTTCCAGGTCCACCTCAGCGTCTGGTGTCGCCTCGTCCAACCATGTCTCTGTCAGGACTATGACAGAGGCTTCCTCGTAGGTTCTCTCCACTCGGCATTTGGCTTGGAGTACATCCATTTTGTTCCGGAGAGAACGAACATTGGACATGATGATCAAGGGGAGAGGGGGTTTAAACGGCCGCTTTCTCAGCCTAGTCCGGACCCCCCCTCGCTGTCCTCTCTTCCTTGGTCGAATTTCTGGATGCTGGATGGCTTAATCCCGCAGGGCAGAGAAGAGCGGATTTGAAGCAGAGCTTCCCTGGTGTAGGTGAGTCCATGATTGTCCCAGGACTCTGGGAGTAAAGCTCGGCTATTCCTTGTGATAATCCATAGGATGTATAGTACGATCACGGTCGCATTGTGTACTTTCACCCACATAGTGACAGCTTTGACACATAAAAAGAAAAACGTATAACAACCCAACAAAACGCCGACAGATTACTTGAGGTAGACAAACGTACGAGCGGTGTCGTCGCAGCCGGAGCATGCGCCGTAATTTGGCGCGAATGTATCATACATTCGCGCCATCACGTCATTCAGGCAGCCAATCAGCACAGAACCTGATTATCATAGCCCTGCCCACTCAGAATCCTGCATAGATAATGAGGTTAGAGAATGGGAAGATAAAGACATGGATCAGCGGCTGAATTTCTAATTTATTTAGCAAAAACAATCAAAAGCTTGTTTTTAAGACATTCAAGGCCTGTTTAAAATAGGTATTAGATCCATAATAGGTCCCCTTTAAGCAAATCCGTGGGCCAAATAAAATGTCATCAAGTAAAGTAGATAAGGTTTCCTTCACTTCTCATTAAACAGACAATGATGGCGCTTTTACACTAGTACCTACTCAGCCCGACTCGACTCGCCACGCCTTGCACTCGTTTGTTTTCAATACCCGGATCAGAAGTAGGTGGGTTGGAGCGAAGCTGCTGTGACGTACTCGACTGTGCGATTGGGCCAACCCCCCGACCAATCGGTGGCGTGTAGTGTGATGACTCAGATACAGCCGACTCAGCTGCTTAGAATAACTACAGAAAAAGTATCTCCACCCCTGGTGGGAAAGAACCAAACCGAGTGGAGGAGAGTCGAGTCGGGCTGAGTAGGTTCGAGGGGAAAAGGGCCATGAGACTACAAGTCCCAGCATTTTAGCAATTATGAACAATAGCCTTGCCTCTGGTGTCGTGTCTAAGAAGTTTAAGCACGCTGTTGTTCAGCCATTGATTAAAAAACCCAATTTAGACACTTGGGTACTTTCCAACTACAGACCTATTTCGAAACTTCCATTTTTATCCAAGATTCTGGAGAAACTTGTGCTGCAACAACTACAGTCTGTGGAATAATATTTTCTACTTCCAGTTCACTCGACCAGCAGGAATTTCAGAAAAGTTTCTTCCGAACTAGGTAACTCAAGGTCTGTTCTGTTACAGGATGGACCTCTTCGATTAGCATGCAGTGAACACCCGGTTAGCACAGTCTGCTCTCTGTTAGGTATGATAGCTGTCACGGTACAAACACATCAAGGACCGGGAAAAGCTCATGTTACGCAAAAGAAAGAACAAGTTATGAAAACAGAGTTGGTCCTGATTAATGCTGCAGTTAAATATTTATATTGTAATATTAACTTGCATCTGTAAATGAGTAGTTAGGATTGATTTCCTGTAACTGAACTTTGATTCATTGGCATTTCTTTGGAAATGGAAGTGAAAGTAACTTTGTTCTTCAGCATAAAAGCTGAGGCTCGATATTGTGCTGGCATTAGCAGGAGAATCGCACCCTTCTCTTCTTCTCTTCCTTGCTACACCCGCAACTTAAGAGAGCATATTTTGAGAAGTTTTTGTTAATTCCTCAGTTACAGGTATTTGCCACGACACGTCTTCAATGTGAAAGGTGTTTCTTAAGGTAGGTCATTTTTCAGTTTGTATGTTCTCCTTTGTTTGATCTTATCTTACAAAGGTTTAATTGACTTAATTACTGACAACTATGTACATTACTATTGATAATTATTTAATGATTTTTTTTTAATTTCTTCTTAGAGAAAGGTTTGAAAACAGAACAAAAGACAAAAATAAGACCCAGAAAAATGTTAGAATGTATTCCTTTCAGTTGAGTTAAAGACTTTTCTCAATTCTGAAGGAGGTCATGGATGCACAAGATGACACGAAGGAAGAAGAATCTAGATTGTTACAGCAACCAGACAGTAAGTATGACTGATTCAAGAAGAAAAGGAGAAATTCAAGAACGACATTTTTGTTACTAAAATCCTGCTGTAGCGTCAACAGATATTTGCTTTCCTGTGTTAGATGCCGGACAGACAACCGGAACAACAAAAACCACGGCTTCAACAACGGTCGAAACAAGTAAGAAAAACATCAACCTAATTCGTTTGATTAAACACTCGAAGTAGCTTTTTACTTGTTAGGAAAATGTTCATGAGGAAATAAATGACTTCATTTAAGAGGAAGAAAAGGAGCATGGTTTATGAACTAAAACTTAAGTTTTTGAAAATGTAAGTTTTCCACTATTGAAAAGAAAGACACTGTATTCACTTGCTTTGCTTTGTTTCAATAAGAACAAAAAGCACAACCTTCCAACACCCGAGGTTCATGAAAACACTTTCATGGATACAATTATATGAATCTTGTCAGAATACTTTAATCAGACTGTAAATCCAAAATAAGCGTGACGTGCGATCTTTATATATATATATATATATATAGAGAGAGAGAGCGCACGTCACGCTTATTTTGGATTTACAGTCCATATATATATATATATATATATATATATATATATATATATACATACTGTATATATAGCAAACGTTTTTTCTTTCCTTTTCAAGTTGATTGGTTTTCCTGCTGCAGTTTTTGTGTATTCAAATTCAAAAAGACTTGTTTTTTACCTGAAGGGACACTAATTAATTTGGAGGTATTATTTGGTTGTGTTATGTATATCATCATGAAGGGAAACAACATGTACAATAAAAAAATCCTCCAGAGGGAACAGAATTGGTCTCATAGCATACAATACATGACTTTCCTGATATCCTGAACAGCTTTTTACAATCAAGTTTCAGCTCAGTTCAGTCATATTTATATATTGTCTATTCCAATACAAATTGTAACTTGGTGCTTTTCAAAGACCTAGATTTTGGCCCACGAACAAAGAAACAATAGCAAGTAAAAAATCTAAACAAAAAACCTTTATTTTCATGCAAAGCATAAACAATTTGGAATTCAGATGAATTACAAAAAACAGTTTAGTTTAAATAATGGAGGTTCATGAAGCAATCAAATATTAGTTAAATATATTTAAAAGAAGCAAATAAAGAATTTCTTGTTGAAGATGTCATGTTATCAAGTGTTTTCTTGTTAAAAGAGGTTCTGTAACTGGCTTGTGCAGTCAGCTGCGTTCTCACCAGGAAAGTGTTCCAGCTGTGAATCTTTATTTACTTATTGTCAACTCTGGTGTGAGCCAGATCTTCTTCAGATTCACTGCTTCCACAAACACTTTCCAGTATGAAATTGAAGTTGGAATAGTGGTCAATTTATTTTCGGAAAATAATGCTTGCATTTATTTATTTCTAGAGGACTTATTTCCTGTAACTGAACTTTGACTGCTTCATTGGCATTTCTTTGGAAATGGAAGTGAAAGTAACTTTGTTCTTCAGCATAAAAGCTGAGGCTCGATATTGTGCTGGCATTAGCAGGAGAATCACACCCTTCTTTTCTTCTCTTCTTTTGAAGTTGAAGTTGAAATTGAAGTTGGAATAGTGGTCAATTTATTTTTGGAAAATAATGCTTGAATTGAATTGAATTCTATTTTCTTTGACCTTTAACCCATGCTACCTTTTTTTCTCTCAGTTATCTGCATATGTAGCGCAGAATAAACCTGAACTCCACGATACATTTCACATTTGATATTCCTGAACTGCATCATTTTGAAAAGGCTTATTTTCAAGTTTTACAGTAAATTGAATGAAATACTGTACATGGTTTTTTGAGGTAGACATATGAATTAAATATAACTTGCTTCATCATCTGCGCAATGTAATTACGTTATAATTACTATTAAAGATCTTAGAGATCAACCAAAGACAATCCTGGATTGACTTAAGTTTGTTTAATTGATCAAAGTAAACATTCTGTGAATGAGGAACTTTACTGTCTCTATATCAGTTAGGTTGGAAACATTCATAAACCCTGTAGGTTTATAAATTAAATATAAACACATCCCATACATACCCAGATACATATGTATAATTAAACATTGCTGCACAATTTTCTGTAAAAACTATTTACGTTGAATTAACTTGAAATAATAATAATAACAATCGAAAGATGTTTTTCAAGTTTAAAACACATCTTTCGCTATACTTGCGGGGTTTGGAGTCCACCTGAGGTGACGCGTGTACGCGTCCCCGCTGGTGGTTAAAATGGCAGTGGCTTCCCGAACCTCATCCTCTTTTCCTCCAGGCTTCCAAGCTCTTCCACGGATCTGTTCGTAAGCTATAAATGCTACATGCTCGTCAACACGGAGACAAGGAGAGACGAGGAAAAGCGCCGCTCTTCACCAGGGCCCCCTAAGGAGCGTAACCGACCAGCTGTTCACCAAGGAACGCTGTTCGCTCTCTCCGATACTCTCTCTCTTCGTGCTCCTCTCTCCGATTCTCTCCTCGTTCAGATAGTGCGGCCCAGAATTTTGTAAGCTGGGATGCCTACTACGGCTCCTCAGCTAGATGAACGGTTAGCGCAGAAATGATCCAGAAGGATCCTTGGCCAGGGTGTACAATACCCAGGAGATTTTGGTTCACCTCCTTCGACCGAGTCGTATCCGTCACCAAGCCTCAGGTAACAGGCCATTTCTCGAGCCGGAGCCCAGTCGGGGTTCTTGCTCTTTCTTTGGCCCACGGCCGAGAACTCTGTCTCCGCCCTACCGGGGAGAATGCCCCCTCCCACATTATGGGGGCCGTCATCACTGGGAAACTGAGATGATAAGAGCGATGGACCAGCCCTGACCTGCGGGAGGTTGAACGTTGCCTGCTTGACCTCCCGGGGGCAACCTCCTGGGAGAAAATGAAATTATTCTGGAAGACCACGGCCAGGAGCGTTCATGTATTCCTTGAAACCCTTCCACCCGGAACAAGCGATTGTTATTCAGCTCTCTGTCGGGCTCTGCAGGAGGAGTACTCCTTGTACACCGATCAGGCTTCTGCCACCCTAGGTGCTTTTGCCATCACGCAAAAGAGTTCCGAACCGCCAAGAGAATACTACTGGGGACTCCGAGCTGCCTACTTCCAGGGGCGTAGCGCGCCAGGGTTAGAGGAGGAACATGTTCCTCCACAACCTTCACGAAAGCCTAAGGTTTGATGTAACCATGTATTGTAAAACTAGGAACCTACCGATGCGAGAAATCAGAACTTAAGTACAACTCGTCTGGAACTAGGGCACGTCCAGCGAAGGCCCCTGAGAGTGGTCCCTGGGTGTTAGTAATCCAAAGAGGTGAGAACAGTCACTTAGAGCTTGAAGGCAACGAGATTCCCCACACCAAAGCTGGACCTGAACCAGGGTCTAGGAGTCACTACCAGACTCGCCCCTCAAACGGAGAGCAAGACCAGGGAAGTAAGCCCTGGCGCCAGCCACAAGTTCAGTCAGCATACCAATCGCAGAATATGGTACAGCAAAATAACAAGGGGGGACGTAACCACATGTTCAGACGGCACGTTAAGAATGAAAATACTGGTCTGAAGTATGTGAAAAAGGGTCATAAACAGGAAAAAGAGAAATAGCTTATAGAGAGCATGATCAAAGCTATGCGGAGACTAGCAAAATTGCCTTGCTCAGCCGCTCCACCTGGGTCCCTGGAGGACCGAGTTAGTTCGGCCGAGCAGTAAGCGACCAAATTTTCCCCTTTTTTTTTGCTTTTTGGCATCTAGCGTTGCCACGGTAACACTTTTCACTGACAAAAGTAATGCCCAACAAGGCACGATGGAGACGCATCCAACGATGTATGACATGCATGGGTGCATGTCGGGGTTCGGGCCGCATTAATGGATGAAAAAAGCATGCGGAATAATAATAATAATTCAAAATGGCCGACTTCCTGTTTGGTTTCGGCCATGGTGCCAAGAGACTTTTCTTTAAGTTGCAACATGATACAGGTGTGTAGTGATTGTCGTGCATGTACGTCAAACCGTATTGTGGGGCTTGAGGCACAAAGTTTTCAAGGGGGGGGTTTTGAGCCATTAGGCCACGCCCGTTAATGCAACCATTAAATATCACATTTTTCGCCAGGCCTGGCTTGGTGCAAAATTTGGTGACTTTTGGGGCACGTTTAGGGGGAAAAAAGGACCTCATTTCGTCGGAAAAATAAAAACGAGAACGAGAACAAGAACATTTCCTACAGATACAATAGGGCCTTCGCACTGTCAGTGCTCGGGCCCTAAAAACGTTGCTGAGCAGGATAAAAAATGGAACGGGAATATGAACAAGTAAACTGACAAGGAGAACATGGAGGGAGGAAACAGTACGGACCAGGGAGCAGGGAAAGACAAGACTAGAAATACACAAAGGATAACGAGACACAGGTGACGACGATCAGGGCAGATGGAAACACGAAGGTCAAGACAGAACTGAAACTCAGGGACATGGGCTACAAAACAAAACAGGGAAATGTCAAATCCTGACAAGTCGGGATATAGTATGCAGGTCAGTATTCCAATAAATTTGATCGAATTACAGTTATGATTACTACATTTATGGATGCAATACAAAATTGGAGAATGATAACATTGTTTGACATGATCAATTTGGAGGACTGGCTAATTAATTTAGCAGATGCAACAGTATTACTACGGGATTTTGTCAATTCAATTCAATTCAATTCAATTCAAAACACTTTATTTGTCCCCGAGGGGCAATTTAAAAGGCATAAGGAGCAGCATTAAAAGACAAATAGAACATCAACAACATAAAAACATACATACATACATACATACATACATACATAGGGTGTGCAGTTAAATCCAGGATTGTCTTGCTTGGTTTCTGAAAACTTTAAGAGTGATGACACTGAAATATATTTAAACAGGCAAATCCGCTCACAGGTCATAAAAAGTGTTTCATCAAATATGCCTATAGATACAGTAGTTTCCTACTAGAAATTGGGGCGGCAGTAGCTCAGGTGGTAGAGCGCGTCGTCCAATGATGGGAAGGTCGGCGGTTTGAATCCCCCTCCGTCCCAGTTGCTGACGTAGTGTCCTTGGGCAAGACACCTTACCCACCTTGCCCCGTGTGAATGTGTATGAATGTTTTTGGTGGTCAGAAGGGCCGTTTGGTCAATATGGCAGCCACGCTTCCGTCAGTCTGCAGGGCAGCTGTGGCTACAAAACTAAGTCTATTTAAAAATGATGGAAATCAATAATACAGGTGAGTACAGTACAGAATATAAATGATTCATCATTATTACTCGCTTTAATCCTGTTCAGAGTTTCTGGGTCTGCAGGATCAGATCAAGCAACCAAGCAAAAGGATGAGCATCAAGCCAGACAGTGATCCAGTTAATAACATCAAAAAAATATTTGATCAGTGGAGTTAAAACAATCAAGTATTTTGTTAACTGACTTTTTCAGAAAAAGTTGAAAGCTTTGGGAATTACCGTAAAGCTGCAGCACAAAGAATATTGTATTGGCTGTAATTGTTTATTTATTTATTCATTGTGAGCACACATGGTACCTGGAGCAGAAATCTGGGCCTTCGTAACCCAGTTAAAGGTAGTCAATGCAGTCCTCACCATCCCTGTTCCCATATTATGTATGTTGAGAACCAGCTCTCCGGGCTTTGTTGAACTGTATTGAACTTGGTTCATGGGTTCAGATAATCAACAGTTGTGTTTAATATTTATGGGGTAAGTGCTTGATTTTAAACACTAAGCTCCTCTTGTAACTAGGGATGGGAATTGATAAGATTTTTCCGATTCCGATTCCATTTTCAATTCTGCTTAACGATTCGATTCTTTATCGATTCTCTTATCGATTCTCATTTGGAAAAAAGGAGAACAAACAATTTTAGTATCAACTTTGTTTTATATCTTTGAACAAAAAATATAAGTGAGGTCTTAAAACACCCCCAGCCTTGGGCTCCTCCATGGTGCCAGGGGGGCCCCACAAAATTATTTGTAATATAAAATATGTATTTAATATAAAATAATAATAATAAAATAAATATTCTTCTGTAGAAATGAACTAAATACAACAAATTATTTTGTGGCAATTACACAAGAATGTCCAGTAACATGTTCAACACCACAAACTTAGTCACTGCTGGTAACATTCATCTATTCTGGCCTGATTCTCTTCCCTGCCTTGATGAAAGGAGAAGCTAGCAGTAGATGCTCTTTAACTTCTCCATAGATGAGCTGACGAGCTGCAACTGTTTCAGGAGCTCTGCTGTCCGCCGGAGCGCGCCCGGCACGTCCACGTCCGCGCAGCTCTTCTAAAGCATGAATTATGGTTCCGTGTTAAATCGACGCAGAGCCTACGGCGTAGAGTACGCCGTATGGTGCGTGTCACCGCGTACCCTACGCCGTAGACTCTGCGTCGGTGTAACGCGGAACCATAAATCAGCCTTACCACACGCCGGCTGACTCCGCGCTCCCAGCGCACCAGCCGGCCAAGTCCTAACAGTTTCCCCCCTTTGTTGAAATGTCCACATTGCAAGAATTGTCGCCCTGTTGTCGTCCTTTTTGGTAAAATGTAACCAAACTTTCGAGCGTTTATGCCGCTTTGTCCCCGTGTTTTCATGCTGGGCGCGAATGCGCACGTTGCGCAACGTGCTTGGTGACGTCATTCACGCCTACTGGAATCAATAATGGAATCGTTTGCGAAAAAGGCAAACGATTCCAAGGAATTGAAACACTGGGAACCGGTTCTCATCAAGAACCGGTTCTCGATTCCCATCCCTACTTGTAACTGGCAGTTTAAGGGCATGAGGCAATTATTTTTATATATATTTTCTGTATCTCTACAGAGACCGACCTGGAGAGCGTGCTGGAGGATCTGGGGTTGACGCCGTTCTACAGAGAGAAACTAACACTCAGCAAGATCCTGGAGATTGATGAGAAGACCATCACTGATGTTCCTGTCAAGAGTAAATCAGATCTCCCATGGTCTTTTATAAAGAAACTGATGATGGTTAATGTAACAGCTAGAAATATGAAGGGTTCATCAGCTTGTGAGTCAACGTATGATGATTCATCAGGGACTGAGTTAGATTTCAGTGATCTACTTGACAGTCCAACTACAGGTGACACAGTAAACCCTCTCGACATAATCACTGCTCTCTTTCTGTGTTCAGATGGTTTTGTACAACAAGAAATCGCACTAAAAATGTCGATGTGTCAGTTCTCTGTGCCTCTGCTGCTTCCCAGCTGTGATACAGAACAGTGTACACTCATGCTGTGGGCCATGAGAGACATTGTTAAAAAGTACAGACCTTCAGCTCTTTCACAATCCAAGGGTTTCATTGAAGAGCGAATAGTTGATTCTCAAGTTCCAATGATCTCTTTTGTGAGACTGGGTAACTGCTCCTTGTCAAAGTCAGAGATCCTCAATAAGCTTCTCAGCAATTCTCAGCAGTACCACGACACCTTTGTTCACCGCAACATGGAGGGAGGTGACAGTCCAAAAAGAATATCCAACGGACTGACAGAAATCACCTGGTACCTTCCTGGTGGGAACACAGACATCGACCTTTTCAATCAACCAGTGGCTGTTGCTAATCTTCATGGTGACATTGCTTCATTTGAAACACAGTACTCCTTTCTGTGTCAAACATCTGCAGCAGTTTTTGTTTTCTTTGACCATTTGGACACTGAGTGCAAAATTCTTACTAACCAGAACCAGAAAGCTCAGATCTTCTTGGTGGGAAACAGTGAGAGCAAGAACTTCAAACTAGAATCACTGAAAAAAGTTGCAACTGCTTTAAACTTGACTGCAAGCAACTGCATTTTAAAGAAAAGGCAGCAGAACATTGCAGATTTTATTAAACATTTGAGGAAAACAGTCAGTAATGTAGTTGAGAACCCACAAATGAAGATGCCAATAGCAAATATGGCTGACATTGCTCATGATCTGGGAATCTTGGTTGATGAAGACTCTACAGAGTGTCAGGCTGGAAAGAAGAGTGCAGATGGCATCACTGAAGAAATTCAAGACCTTCTTCAATACAAAGATGAACAACTTCCCCTGCAAGGCCAAATATGGAAGGATCTGACTCACTTAGAAAAAGAGGAATTTCGCCTTCAAAAACTTGGATCTGAGAACATAGAAATGTACAAAAGTCAACTTCAGGAGCAGAGGAAGGAACTCCGGAAAAAGCAGAACTCTTATGATTTGTCCCCAGCAATGGCATGCTTCATCAATGCAATATCCAGCCAAGGAATAGAAAGTTGTTATTTCCTGAAATGGATGCGAATGAACCTTGATAACATCTCTTGTTCAAAACTCTCCGCACTAAGAGATCTGTACAAAGAAAAGTGTAAAGATTCTGCAAACAAAGAGGAGGTGAAGGAAATTGACAGACAACTTTCCAACAGCTCTCTGGGGACTGAACATTTCTTCCGTGAAATGGGTCAGATCTATGAAGCTTCCCTCTCACTTCCAGAAACAGACCCATCACGTCAACAATTTCAACATCTGCCCAAACTCTGTGCACAGTTGTTGCTTGATGGGTTTCCTCTTGAACTTGTTGACGGAGATGCATCCAACATACCGCTGAGATGGGTGAGTGACGTTCTCACTCAGCTGAATCACTTGGTGTCTCCAAAGAACAAAATACTGGTAGTTACAGTTCTTGGAGTTCAGAGCACTGGAAAGTCCACTCTCCTGAACACCATGTTTGGAGTGCAGTTTGCAGTCAGCAGTGGTCGATGTACTCGGGGTGCCTTCATGCTGCTCATCAGAGTCAATGAAGACATTAAAAGAGAATTTGGCTGTGACTTCATGGTGATCATTGACACCGAGGGCTTAAAGTCACCAGAACTTGCTCAGCTGGAACACAGCTATGAGCATGACAATGAGCTTGCAACGTTTGTGGTGGGGCTGAGTGATATCACCATTATCAATATTGCAATGGAGAATTCAACTGAAATGAAGGACATTCTGCAAATAGTTGTTCATGCTTTCCTCAGGATGAAGGAGGTGGGCAAAAAACCAAAATGTCAGTTTGTTCATCAAAACGTTTCTGATGTTTCTGCTCATGAGAAGAACCTACGAGACAGGAAACTGCTCCTTGAACAGTTAAATGAGATGACCCAAGCAGCAGCCAAAATGGAAAAGAGAGAGGAGAACAAAAGCTTCACTGATGTGATGGAGTACAGTCCAGACACTGGGAACTGCTACGTTCCTGGACTCTGGAATGGAAACCCACCAATGGCACCAGTCAATGTGGGATACAGCCAGACTTTATACGAGCTCAAGAAGAACATCATCCAACAGCTGGGAGAGTGTGAATCATCTGCTAATGATGTATTGGAGTTTAAAGAGTGGATGACCAGTCTGTGGAATGCTGTGAAGCACGAAAACTTCATCTTCAGCTTCAGGAACAGCCTTGTAGCTGACGCATACATGAAGCTCTGCACAGAGTTCAACAAATGGGAGTGGGAATTCAAGAAAGCAATGTACAGTTGGGTTACCAACGCAGAAACGAAGATTTCGAACTTTGGTACAGTTGCTGCAAAGTCTCAAATATCTGATATGGAAGTATTCCTTACTCAGTTAAAATGGGAAGCAAACACAGAGCTGTCTAAATGGGAGAAGAAGCTCCTTGACAATCTGGAGGAATACTTCAAGCAGACAGATGGGCATGTCTATCTGGTTGCAGGATACAAAGAGGAATTTAAAAACAGTGCAAAAAACATTCGTCGAGAATTGGAAAATTCTGTCGTAAATCAGCTCACAGCAGCAGCTGATATCAAACGAGGACTGAAAGAAGTCGACAAAATAAAGGAGAATCATACAAAAGAAATAGAAAAAGCAGTGAGTGGATTGATTGCTGACTGTCGCACAAAGAATTTGCAAATGACAGACGAAGTGTTAAACGAAGAGTTTGATGAGATGTGGAGTGAAACACTGAAGAAGATGTCTTTCTCTGAACTAAAACGCACAGATGTCTTCACAGAAGTGAGCCACTATCTGAGAGAAAATGTTTCACACAAGGGAAGTCATGCATGTGAACTGCTGAGTAAAAAACCTCTCCAAGAGTGTGGGTTTGCAGCTTTCATACACAAACCTGAAGGATTTTTAAAAGACATGAAACACAGATTCAGGGGTTGGTTTAATCGTCAAAATCTTATGAAAGCCAGGCAAAAAGTGGCTGACAACATCATAGCTGCTTGCCAAGACTCTGTAACAGACAAAAGGAAAAGAAAAACCAACTACCACAATACCTACATCCAGGAGATCCTTCGCATCATTGATGAAATGCTCAACAAGACTGATGTTGACACAGACATTGAGTTTGAAGTTTCTCTAAAGCAGCACATCTGTGCAGATGCAGCCAGAAACTTTCAGGGAATGCAAGAAGACTTCATACAAGCAAATGACCCCAAGATCCTTCTGGATAAAAACAAGGAAAAGTTCTGTGCAGATTTCAAAGATGTTTTCCACAAACGAGACCAGTGCCAGAAGAAGGCTGAAGAGTTCACAGAACAATGTCTGAAACCTGCTGTTGAAGACTTTGTCTACCGTTGTCTGGGTCTGAATATCACCGAAGAAATGATGAGAAGTCAAGCGTTCAGCACACGTACCTCTTTCCAGTGTTCAGTTCTGCTGGATTTGCTGTCAAAGGAAGACTTCGACAGCTATCTGAGCTGCATTAACAATTATGAGGATTATGTAAAAACATGGACACTTGACCAAATAAAGAAGCACTTCTCAGATGCATCAAAAACATCTGCGTATGAGGAAGAACATCTTAAATCAAGTATCAAAAATATAAAGGACGCCATGGAAAAGCCCAAATCAGAGAAGAGTGCTGACCTGAAGACATTTGTTGAACACATGTGCAAAGAACTCGGTGATAAACTGGTCATTTTCCAGGATGCTCTTGATACCTTCATGATTCTGAACAATGCTAACCAGGAACAGTTTGCTGGTTGGTTAACTGAGTCTGTGGAGAAGATGGAAGAAACTCTTAAGAAGAAGTTTAAATGCACAACCTTTGAGAGAAAACTAGAACATCTCCGTGTGAATCCTCAGGCTGAGCTTTTCAACAGAGTGGTTGGTTGTGGGAAACAGTGTCCGTTCTGTAAAGTTCCCTGTGAAGCAGGAGGAGGCGAACATAAAGAACACCATGCTTCCCTGCATCGACCACAAGGTCTGGGTAACTACAGGTGGGACGATTCAAAAAAACTTATAGCTGACATTTGCACATCACTTGTGATCAGTGACGGCAGATTTCGCTGCAGTGAAACCAACATGGAATGGCATCCTAACAAGTCTTACAGGGAAATTTTCCCAGACTGGCACATCCCTCCTGATGGGAGTTTTGAGGCATCAGACTTCTGGAAATATGTGATGAACAAGTACAACAGGAACTTTGCTGAAGCAAATAAGGCAGAGCCAGCTGACATTCCTGAAACTTGGAAGGAAATTACAAAACAACAGGCAGAAACAAGCCTAAAAAAATCATTTAACATCTGCTGAGAGTGATAATATTCAACCTCCCTCTCTTTGATGGTGAAAGTGAACCTTCCACTGTGGATGCTGTGTCTTTTTAATGTTCTTAAAGTTTCTTTATTAACATAGGTAGGTTTGATAGGTTTTAACTTGATAGGTTTTAACTTGATCAACCATTTTATGTATGCTGATGATCTGGCCATTGTTTCTCCCAGTAGTGCAGGGTTCCAACAACTGCTTAATATTTGCTCTGATTATGGGGTTGAATTTGATGTAAAATACAATGCCAAGAAGAGCGTTGTGTTGATATGCAGGACTAAGGAGGACAAGCAACTAAACTTTCCCCTCTTTTATTTGTCAGGTCAAATTATTTCTGTATGTAACTCTACTAAATACTTGGGCCACATCATTAATGATGAGCTGGTAGATGATGCTGACATGTGCAGGCAACGGCGGATGCTGTATGCTCAAGCCAACATGCTTGTCAGGAGGTTTCACTACTGCTCTTCTGAGGTTAAGGTCAATCTGTTTAGAGCATACTGCACCCCTGTATATACAGCCCCCTTATGGGTGAAATACACTAAAGGGAGTATGCGAAAGCTCCAGGTGGCCTACAATGATGCACTCAGGATCCTGATGAAAGTTCCTAGGGGTGGCAGCGCTAGTGAGCTTTTTAAGGACCTGCGCTTACCCTCCTTTCAAGCCTTGCTGAGAATGCACATGTATAAGTTCAAGGGTCGCTTACATGCATCACAGAATGGTATTTTAATAGCACTGACCAACCCTCGCTACAGCTCGGTTCGCTACCAATCGCACATGTGGAAACATTGGTACGCATGCCTTTTATAGTTTTTATTGCTTTTATTTATTTTAATTGTGTTTTTATCTGTTAGCTTGATGTGTATTTATATTATCATGTATGTCTTGTGTTTGTTGTATTGTATGTTTTCCTTTACCCTCTTTCCCTGCTGACTACGGTCGATAATAATAAAGATTGAATAACAACTTCTAGTTTGGTAACACATATATACCGGAAATCAAAAAGGTTTAGAAATACTGATAGCCTATGGAAAAACTGATCGATGTGGTTTTCTTTTATCTGCATTTGCTTATAACAATAAAAAGTCATCTGATTTACTTTTTTGTGCAACTATTTCTTGTCATTAAATAATTTCTTACATTCTTACAATATTTAACAAATCAAAGTAAAGATTTTCTTTAGTTTGTAAATGTTGAATGACAAGTTTTATTTTTACTTTTTTTGTTAAAAACATTGTCTTGTGATTGAGTTTATTCTTCTTTTTAATCACTTTGGGAGCAGCAGAGGTTTTAAAAGTAAACAAGCTTTTTACTCAGTTGCATCTGAAAATACAGACTGATATGTAGTTCGGTGAAGTACATCACTATAAAGTGGACTTTACAGTATTTTGGAGAAATATCAAAGAAAACGTTCAAGAGTAACCAATGATGACTGTAAACAACCTTCATCACTTGTGTTTAAAATAAACCTTTTCACTCGTGAATATTTTACTCTTATTTGATTTGTCATAATGTTAAAGAAAATCACTAACTGATTTCTAAATGTCTGTTAAATATTGTCAGTATGTGTGAATACTTAATCATCAGAAGTAAATAACTAGTTAGTGTTCATCTTTACTTGTGTGTAACGTGACTAATAAAGGTTTATGCTTTCAGTCTAACTTTTGTTTTGTGCCGTCATTAAAAATAAATCATGTGTGGAATATTTCAACATATAATCTCAGTGTCTCACTTTCAGGGATCTCTCAGAATTACTCCACATCCGTGACGCCTCACAGCTCAATTTATTCAACAGTTGCAGGATTTAAAGAGTGTTAAATCTTCATTTCAGCACATCAGTCATGAGTCCTGACCTGTGACCTGTGTGTCACCTCCTTCTCCACTTCTTCATGTTACCAGCTTTAATCACAGATTACATAACGTTGAGCGACTGACTTAACAACACACTTCAAGATCACTGAGATCCGTTAGTTCAGCTTTGTTCGTCTGAGATCTGCTCATCCGTCCACATTACTGTGGAAATAAAGTTCATGACTCAATCCAACAGGATTTATTCAGCTGAGACCTTTTCAGTGTGACTTCATGATCATGCTGCACCTACAACTTTACTGTTATTACCTCAATTACCAGATTTGGTAGCTTAAAGAAACATACTTACTGTACAAAGTAGAACTGAGAGGAAAAAAATACCAAAGTAAAAAGGTTTCATAATATTCTCCAATAATTGTGTTTTGGTTGAATTGTTCAAATTCCAAGTATTTGCTTGAGTGACATATAAAGGATTACAGTAAAGTCAGTCACTGTTTCTTTGTTTGGGAACAATTCATAGATTAGATGATTTGTTTTTATCAAGATCGTTATTTATTATACAAAGCAGTTATATTGCTGCTGTCATAAGATTTATGTTTGTTTAGTATCAGTGCAGCTTTCACTCTTACAAATGAATAAACAATGGAAGAGATAGTAGAACAGGTCAACAGCCAAACCCACGCCCCATCTCCTGATCAGTTTGAAAAATTATATTTTATTTGGTTCTCAAGTATTTTTTTTCTGCATATATATTAATAGTTAATACCATGTTGGTAAAAAACCTAAGGCATGTATATATGATATCTATAACGATATCTGCAATGTGTCAAAGGTCTTGAAATATGTTCTTTTTGCTGATGATACCGCTGTGCTGTGCTCTGGAAAAGACTTGGTCGAGCTCCTGAATACAGTCCAAGAGGAATTAATTAGGTTAAAACAATGGTTTGACATTAATAAATTATCTTTAAACATAAATAAAACTAAATTCATATTATTTGGATACCGTAAACCTAACGACCAGCCACAAATTAAAATTAATAATATCAAATTAGAAAGAGTATATGAGAATAAATTCTTAGGTGTTATTATCGATTACAAACTATGCTGGAAGCCACATGTAAACCATGTCAAAATTATCCAAAGCCATAGGAATATTGTATAAAATAAAGGACATCTTTAACCAAAATTCATTACACCTGTTATACAGCTGTTTCCTAGTCCCGTACATTAACTACTGTGTGGAGGTCTGGGGACACACATATAAACCAATAACAAATCCGCTTTTTATTTTACAGAAAAGGGCTATCAGGATCATAAATAATTCAGATTATTATTCATCAACCAACAATCTATACATTAACTCACATACTCTTAAATTTCATGACCTGGTGGATTTTAAAACCGCTCCGTTTATGTTTAAAATAAATAGTAACACACTCCCTGACTGTGTTCAGAAGCTCTTCCAACGCAGAGTCAGTCATTATGAACTGAGAGGAATATGTATGTTTGTGAAAAGTAAAAGGAGTCAATCTGTGGAACAACCTTGATACCGAAATGAAACTGTGTAATACACTAAAATATTTCAAAAATATGTATAAAGATAAGATCATAAATAATTATAAATCATTGGCATAGCCACATTATGTAAATGTATTGCTAAATTATGGACAGAATTATGTGTGTATTATGTCTATGGAAGGATGTATGTATGTGAATGCTTATGAATGCATGTATGTGTAGATGAGTGCACATGTATGTATGTGTATGCAGGTATAGATAAGTGCATATATATGTATGTATGTATGCACAGCTATGTATATATAAGGGGGTTTGGTATATGTGGATGAATGTATGCACATCTTGATGCTGTTAAGCCGAGATAGGCCAGTTTGAGCAACATTATTTATTTTTCCTATTTATTTACTTTTTTCTTTCTTTATCTCATATGTATGTGGGTATGCATGTGTATGTGCATATGTATGTATATGTATATATATATATATATATATATATATATATATATATATATATATATATATATATATATATATATATATATATATGTATATATATGTGTGTCTGTGTGTGTGTGTATGTATAAATATATATATGTATGAATATATATATTTATTACACATAGTTATTTAGTTTTGTTTTTTTCAAATATTGCACTGTAGTGGTTATATTATGTTAAAAGGGTAGACAAAATAAGCTTTGGCTTCTGTCTACACCTTTTGGTCCTTGATCTACATGAAAAAAAAAACTTTGTATCGACAAATAACTTTACAACGTGACCAAATAAATATATCAATCAATCAATCAATCAATCAATCAATCAATCAATCAATATGCATTTTTAATATATCATATATATTTATTTTATTAATACACATATAAATATAAATTATTTTTTAAATGTGAAGGGGAGGGGGGGTGGAGGTGAGGGGTGACATCCGCTGCTAGTCTGAAACGAGGAAAACACAGAAAAACACAGGGAAATGCACAATGGACACACTAGACTTTGAGATCTGTAAGAGAAAAAACAAACACGAGAACAGGCAGAGACACAAACAGCAACCAGTCCCGGTCCCTGACACTGAATCAAAACAACCTCGCCCCCCGAGAGACCAGAGGGACAAGGAAGAACCCCAAACCCAGGCCACCAGCCGCCCCACAGAGGGCCGGAAAAAGAACGGGAGGAAACCCCCCCACCAGCCAGGTCCGCCCTCTCCCAGCAGCAACAGAGGGAAGCCCCGGGCCCATTACCCCGGGAGGAGGCAGCCAGGAAACCCACGGTGATGGACCAGGACCCAGCCGAGCTCCAACCACCCGGCATGGGCCGATCATGCGGCCATGAGGTCCCCACCCCCCAGGCCAACGACCCCCACCCGGCGAGAGGCCAGCCCGCCCGGAGAAACGGGGCCACCCTGACCGTCGACGCGGGCAAGCCGGGACCCGCCCGTATGAAAGTGGGCCCCCCAGAGCCAAAGGAGCGCCCAGCTGCGGGGGGAAAGGACACGGGCCCGGAGAGAGGGAACCCACCAACAGGGAGGGGGGGGGGGGGGGACCGGGCCTGGTGTGGACACATAAGTTTCTGCATTTAAATGCATTTTTTGGCAAACGACAGAAGACGACATCAGTATGTATGTGTGTGTGTGTGTGTGTGTGTGTGTGTGTGTGTGTGTGTGTGTGTGTGTGTGTGTGTGTGTGTGTAAATAAGATGATGAAAGTAAATACATAAATTGAAAATATTAATAGAGAGAGTAAACAAATAAATAATTATCATAAAGAGTGGTGTAGCATGATATCATAAATATAGCATAATAATATAGTAATATCCTAATATAACATAATTTTTATAGGTATTATATACGTATTATAACATATAACCAAATGATATCACCATACTATAAAATATAACAACATAATACTATAGTTTAACATCCCATGAGATTTCATAACTTAATATAATAATACACTATGAAACAATATATGATGATAATGCCAAGAATGATTATTAGAATTGGCAATTTATGTATTGCAATGAGGAGTGAGGTCAGACCGGGGCATCAGGGAAGCGAGCAGTAGGCCTTTAAATGCGGTAGCTTATGTGTCCACTAGAGGGCAAATAAATGCATTTAAATGCAGTAATTCATTTGTCCACTAGAGGTCAAATAAGTAATTTTAATGCAGTAACTTATATGTCCACTAGGGAGCAAATAAATGTATATAAATGCAATAATTTATGTGTCCACTAGAGGGCAAATAAGTAATTTTAATGCAGTAACTTATATATCCACTAGAGGGCAAATAAATGTATATAAATGCAATAATTTATGTGTCCACTAGAGGGCAAATAAATGCATTTTAAATGCAGTAATTTATATGTCCACTAGAGGGCAAGTAAATGCATTTTAAATGCAGTAATTTATGTGTCCACTAGAGGGCAAATAAATGTGTATAAATGCAGTAACTTATGTGTCCACTAGAGGGCAAATAAATGCATTTAAATGCAGTAATTTATGTGTCCACTAGAGGGAAAATAAATGTTTTTAAATGCACTTTTAAATGCATTTAAATGCAGTAACTTATATGTCCACTAAAGGGGAAATAAATGCATTTAAAAAGTTAATTTGTGTCCACTAGAGGGCAAAAAATGCATTTTAATGCAGTAACTTATATGTCCACTAGAAGGCAAATAAATGTTTTTAAATGCAGACATTTATATGTCCACTAGAGGGCAAATAAATGCATTTAAATGCAGTAACTAATATGTCCACTAGGGTGCAAATAAATGCATTTAAATGCAGTAATTTATATGTCCATTAGAGGGCAAATAAATGTTTTTAAATGCACTTCTAAATGCATTTCAATTCAATTCAATTCAATTCAATTTTATTTATATAGCGTCTAATACAACAGAGTTGTCTCTAGACGCTTTACAGAGACCCATACCCAGAACATGACCCCCGAGCAGATATTACATAAACAATGGCAGGTAAAAAACTCCCCTAGTGGGAGAAAAACCTTAAGCCAAACAGTGGCAAGGAAAAACTCCCCTTTAGGAGGGAAGAAACCTTGAGCAGGACCAGGCTCATCAGGGGGGACCCTGATGATTTAAATGCAGTAACTTATATGTCCACTAAAGGGGAAATAAATGCATTTAAAAAGTTAATTTGTGTCCACTAGAGGGCAAAAAATGCATTTAAAAACGTTAATTTATGTGTCCACTAGAGGGCAAAAAACTGTTTTTAAATGCAGTAATTCACATGTCCACTAGAGGGCAGAAAATTTTTTTAAAAACGTTAATTCATGTGTCCACTAGAGGGCAAATAAATGTTTTTAAATGCAGTAATTCATGTGTCCACTAGAGGGCAAATAAATGCTTTTATTGCAAATAAATGCATTTAAATGCAGTAATTTGTGTCTCCAAATGCATTCATTTGCCCTCTAGTGGACACATAAATTACTGCATTTAAATGCATTTATTTGCCCTCTGGTGGACATATAAATTACTGCATTTAAATGCAGTAATTTATGTGTCCACTAGAGGGCAAAAAAAGCATTTAAAAACGTTAATTTGTGTCTCCACTAGAGGGCAAAAAATGCATTTAAATGCACTAACTTATATGTCCACTAGAGGGCAAAAAATGCATTTAAAAACGTTAATTTATGTGTCCACTAGAGGGCAAATAAATGTAAATAAATGCAATAATTTATGTGTCCACTAGAGGGCAAATAAAATGCATTTAAATGCAGTAATTTATGTGTCCACTAGAGGGCAAATACATGTTTTTAAATGCTGTAATTTATGTGTCCACTAGAGGGCAAATAAATGTTTTTAAATGCAGTAATTTATGTGTCCACTAGAGGGCAAAAAAATGTTTTTAAATGCAGTAATTTATGTGTCCACTAGAGGGCAAAGAAATGTTTTTAAATGCAGTAATTTGTGTCCACTAGAGGGCAAAAAATGCATTTAAAAACGATAATTCATGTGTCCACTAGAGGGCAAATAAATGTCTTTAAATGTAGTAATTTATGTGTCCACTAGAGGGCAAAAAACTGCATTTAAATGCAGTAATTTATGTGTCCACTAGAGGGCAAAAAATGCGTTTAAAAACGATAATTCATGTGTCCACTAGAGGGCAAATAAATGTTTTTAAATGCAGTAATGTATATGTCCACTAGAGGGCAAATAAATGCCTTTAGATGCAGTAATTTGTGTCTCCACTAGAGGGCAAATAAATGTATTTAAATGCAGTAAGTTATGTGTCCACTAGAGGGCAAATAAATGTATTTAAATGCAGTAATTTATATGTCCACTAGAGGGCAACTAAATGCATTTAAAAACGTTAATTTATGTGTCCACTAGAGGGCAAACAACTGCATTTAAATGCAGTAATTTATGTGTCCACTAGAGGGCAACTAAATGCATTTAAAAACGTTAATTTATGTGTCCACTAGGGGGCAAATACATGCATTTCCATGCAGTAATTTATATGTCCACTAGAGGGCAAATAAAATGCATTTAAAAACGTTAATTTATGTGTCCACTAGAGGGCAAAAAACTGTTTTTAAATGCAGTAATTCACATGTCCACTAGAGGGCAAAAAATGCATTTCAATGCAGTAATTTATATGTCCACTAGAGGGCAACTAAATGCATTTAAAAAGGTTAATTTATGTGTCCACTAGAGGGCAAAAAACTGTTTTTAAATACAGTAATTCACATGTCCACTAGAGGGCAGAAAAAAAATTTAAAAAAGTTAATTCATGTGTCCACTAGAGGGCAAATAAATGCTTTTATTGCAAATAAATACATTTAAATGCAGTAATTTATGTGTCCACTAGAGGGCAAATAAATGTATATAAATGCAGTCACTTAGGTGTCCACTAGAGGGCAAATAAATGCATTTAAATGCAGTAATTTATATGTCCACTAGGGTGCAAATAAATGCATTTAAATGCAGTAATTTATATGTCCACCAGAGGGCAAATAAATGCATGTAAATGCAGTAACTTATATGTCCACTAGAGGGCAAAAAAATACATTTAAATGCAGTAACTTATATGTCTACTAAAGGGGAAATAGATGCATTTAAAAAGTTAATTTGTGTCCACTAGAGGGCAAATAAATGTTTTTAAATGCAGTAATTTATGTGTCCACTAGAGGGCAAAAAATGCATTTAAATGCAGTAACTTATATGTCCACTAAAGGGGAAATAGATGCATTTAAAAAGTTAATTTGTGTCCACTAGAGGGCAAATAAATGTTTTTAAATGCAGTAATTTATGTGTCCACTACAGGGCAAAAAATGCATTTAAATGCAGTAACTTATATGTCCACTAGAGGGCAAAAATGCATTTAAATGCAGTAATTTATGTGTCCACTAGAGGGTAAATAAATGTTTTTAAATGCAGTAATTTATGTGTCCACTAGAGGGCAAATACATGTTTTTAAATGCAGTAATTTATGTGTCCACTAGAGGGCAAATAAATGCATTTAAAAACGTTTATTTATGTGTCCACTAGAGGGCAAAAAACTGTTTTTAAATGCAGTAATTCACATGTCCACTAGAGGGCAGAAAAAAAATTTAAAAACGTTAATTCATGTGTCCACTAGAGGGCAAACAACTGCATTTAAATGCAGTAATTTATGTGTCCACTAGAGGGCAAATAAATGTCAATAAATGCAATAATTCATGTGTCCACTAGGGGGCAAATACATGCATTTCCATGCAGTAATTTATATGTCCACTAGAGGGCAAATAAAATGCATTTCCATGCAGTAATTTATGTGTCCACTAGAGGGCAAATAAATGTCAATAAATGCAGTAATTCACATGACCACTAGAGGGCAAAAAATGCATTTCAATGCAGTAATTTATATGTCCACTAGAGGGCAACTAAATGCATTTAAAAACGTTAATTTATGTGTCCACTAGAGGGCAAAAAACTGTTTTTAAATGCAGTAATTCACATGTCCACTAGAGGGCAGAAAAAAAATTAAAAACGTTAATTCATGTGTCCACTAGAGGGCAAATAAATGCTTTTATTGCAAATAAATACATTTAAATGCAGTAATTTATGTGTCCACTAGAGGGCAAATAAATGTATATAAATGCAGTCACTTAGGTGTCCACTAGAGGGCAAATAAATGCATTTAAATGCAGTAATTTATATGTCCACTAGGGTGCAAATAAATGCATTTAAATGCAGTAATTTATATGTCCACCAGAGGGCAAATAAATGCATGCAAATGCAGTAACTAATATGTCCACTAGAGGGCAACTAAATGCATTTAAAAACGTTAATTTATGTGTCCACTAGAGGGCAAAAAACTGTTTTTAAATGCAGTAATTCACATGTCCACTAGAGGGCAGAAAAAAAATTAAAAACGTTAATTCATGTGTCCACTAGAGGGCAAATAAATGCTTTTATTGCAAATAAATACATTTAAATGCAGTAATTTATGTGTCCACTAGAGGGCAAATAAATGTATATAAATGCAGTCACTTAGGTGTCCACTAGAGGGCAAATAAATGCATTTAAATGCAGTAATTTATATGTCCACTAGGGTGCAAATAAATGCATTTAAATGCAGTAATTTATATGTCCACCAGAGGGCAAATAAATGCATGCAAATGCAGTAACTAATATGTCCACTAGAGGGCAAAAAAATGCATTTAAATGCAGTAATTTATGTGTCCACTAGAGGGCAAATGAATGCATTTAAATGCAGTAACTTATATGTCCACTAAAGGGGAAATAGATGCATTTAAAAAGTTAATTTGTGTCCACTAGAGGGCAAATAAATGTTTTTAAATGCACTTTTAAATGCATTTAAATGCAGTAACTTATATGTCCACTAGAGGGCAAATAAATGTTTTTAAATGCAGTAATTTATGTGTCCACTAGAGGGCAAAAATGCATTTAAATGCAGTAATTTATGTGTCCACTAGAGGGTAAATAAATGTTTTTAAATGCAGTAATTTATGTGTCCACTAGAGGGCAAATAAATGTTTTTAAATGCAGTAATTTATGTGTCCACTAGAGGGCAAATAAATGCATTTAAAAACGTTAATTTATGTGTCCACTAGAGGGCAAATAAATGTTTTTAAATGCAGTAATTTATGTGTCCACTAGAGGGCAAATAAATGCATTTAAAAACGTTAATTTATGTGTCCACTAGAGGGCAAATAAATGCATTTAAAAACGTTAATTTATGTGTCCACTAGAGGGCAAATAAATGTTTTTAAATGCAGTAATTTATGTGTCCACTAGAGGGCAAATAAATGCATTTAAAAACGATAATTCATGTGTCCACTAGAGGGCAATAAATAAATAAATCCTCACAAATCTCCTTCCAGAACCTCTGTACCGGTGTACAGAACCATAAAGCATGCATATAATTATCTGGGGTGTTCTCTGTGCACTGTGAACAGATATTAGAGGTGACAAAGCCCATCTGAAACATCCTTTGTCCTGCATAATGTATTCTATGAAGAACTTTGTACTGTATAAGTTGTAAGTTTGGGTTTCTTAGTCATAGTGAAAGTATTTTAACATATTTGTGACCAAGAAAACTGGTCGGTATTAAGAGAGAGATCCGCCTCCCACTTGGAAGAGAGATTGAATTATCTAATTTAAACACTAACCTGTAAAGTTTTGATAACAACTTTAAAGTGCTTAGGTTCAATAATTATATTATCCTGGTGGGAAGTTGTAGGTCCAATTGGTTAAGTTCATATTTTTTATTTATTATGGCCTTAAGATGTTGGTTTTCTAAAAATGTGTTACTGCTAATTCCATATTGAACAGTGAGTGTATAAAAAGGTACAAACTGTCCTTCTATGATTACGTGATGTAAATACCGTATTCCTTGATCTCTCCATTGAGCAAGGTTTACCATCTTTTTATCATTTTTCAGGATGTCTGGGTTGTTCCATATGGGCGTGCGGTCACATGGAAAAAGTGAGACTTTAGCTTCTTTAAGGAATTCCCACCAGGCCACGATTATCCCAATAAGAAAAACAAGTCTTAACAGAGCAAGTGTTGAAATTTAATGACTTTATTTCTTCAAAGTAAGAGTTTGGGATGTCATCACAGTCATAGAGATGGAAGTCAAACTTGGAGAACTTTGATCCCAAAATCGCTGAAGCAGCGACGGAAACTCCTTCATAGTTTTATGTTCATAGAGTTTTATAGCGTCTGATATACGAGCTGCAAAAACTCTAAATCTTAAAATAATATTTGTCTTATTTCTAGTTAAAATGTCTCATTTTTAGTCAAAAAAATCTCATTAAACTTAAAACAAGACTCATCACTGGAAAAAAACAACAATTTTCACCTGTTTCAAGTAGATTTTCACTTAAAATAAGTAGAAAAATCTGCCAGTGGAATTAGATTTTTTTGCTTGTAATAAGAAGATAAATCTTGTTCCACTGGCAGATTTTTCTACTTATTTCAAGTCAAAATTTACTTAAAACCAGGTGAAAATTGTCAAATAAGTTATTTTTCTGGTGATGACTCTTGTTTTTTTTTTACTAAAAATTTTAACTAGAAATAAGAAATATTCCTGACGTGCATCAGAAACAACACACTCAGCTGTTTCTACTTCTTCCCTTTGGGAATGAATTACTAAGGTATTACTGAATTGAAAACCCAGAGATTGTAGTTATTCTAAACAGTTTTATTGATCTTATATCTGACTTTAGACACCTCTAGTTTGAGACAAGTGTTTCACATTCAAGTACACGTCGTCTTGACTCGACGGCTCTGCAACGAAATTCAGATAATAAGGCAAGAGGAGAAAAACCCGCAAGCATTTAGGATCCAACAATTAAAGAGTTCACCCTGGATTTAAAATTCATCTCCTCCGCTGGCCCAGAAGTGCTCGTTGTACAATAGAAGACAAATGTATATATAGTCATTTATAACTTGGAGAAAAAGGAAAGTGGTCCCAGGTCATCTTTTAAACAGAAAAAGAAAAAGAAATCCCTCCTCACGGTTATAAATATAATCCAGTTGAAATGGTACAAATCTAAAATAACCTTGGTGAATTAAACGACCTGTTGACCTAAAGAACAACATGACGACGGTGAACAAATATCTCCGGAACAGAATTAAGGCTCATCAGATTCAGACGCTTCACCGTCTGCTGGAGTTTTATCTCCGGCTCTGAAAGTACCGTCACATTTAAAAAGAAAAGAAACTTTCACACTTTGGAAGCTACAATAGTCGCACAGCTTCGGTCCTTCAGCCCGAAGGTGCAGAACTGAGTCTTTGGTCCCTGAAACAAAGACGAGAACCAAAACATTCCATCACAAAGTTAAGACACCAGAACCTCCGTCGACCGAAACTCCCATCATTCCTCAAAAATAGACTAACTTGTGCTGTAACATTCAACAGGAACAAAAGGATGAAGGACATGGAGTTAGTTCTGCTGGAGTGCATGCATTTCTGAAATGCAAAACTGAGTCCCACCTGATGTCCACGACCATTAACCCCCCATCGTTAAAACCCCCCCCCATTAATCCCCCATCGTTAAAACCCCCCCTAAACCCCCCCATCATTAACCCCAAAGTCTTTAACTAGTAATTATCTGTTTACATATATAGTTAGCATTTCTGCGGCTCCTGTTAAAGAACCTCCTGTCTTTCTCACCAAACACCCGATTGGCTGCTCTCTCGACCAATCAGAGGACTCGGGTACATTCATCACTTCCTGTATCAAGTTTTTACAATATTCTTTACAATTCATGAAAAATACAGA
This sequence comes from Cololabis saira, assembly GCF_033807715.1. Classification (NCBI taxonomy): domain Eukaryota; kingdom Metazoa; phylum Chordata; class Actinopteri; order Beloniformes; family Belonidae; genus Cololabis; species Cololabis saira. Next base: position 45,332,473 of record NC_084600.1, read on the forward strand.
CGAGCAAAAAATATGGAGGATTTAACAGTCCCTGTCCTGCAGAGGCTGTAAGCTAGGCTAGGCTAGGCTAACCCCCAGAGGCTGTTCCAGCCTAGCTAGGCTAGGCTAGGCTAACCCCCAGAGGCTGTTACAGCTAAGCTAGGCTAGGCTAACCCTGCCGAGGCTGTAAGCTAGGCTAGGCTAGGCTAACCCTGCAGAGGTTGTAAGCTAGGCTAGGCTAGGCTAACCCTGCTGAGGCTGTAAGCTAGACTAGGCTAGGCTAACCGTGCAGGCGCTGTAAACTAGGCTAGGCTAACCCTGCAGAGGCTGTAAGCTAGGCTAGGCTAAGCTAGGCTAACCCTGCAGAGGCTGTAAGCTAGGCTAGGCTAAGCCAACCCTGCAGAGGCTGTTCCAGCAAAGCTAGGCTAGGCTAAGCTAGGTTAAGCTAACCCTGCAGAGGCTGTTCCAGCGCGGCTAAGCTAGGCTAAGCTAACCCCCCTCAGTCTGTTCCACCACTGCTAAGCTAAAAGCTAAGCCAACCCCCCTCAGTCTGTTCCACCACTGCTAAGCTAAAAGCTAAGCCAACCCCCCTCAGTCTGTTCCACCGCAGCTAAGCTAGGCTAAGCTAACCACCAGAGGCTGTTCCACCACCGCTAAGCTAGGCTAAGCTAACCCCCCCTAATCCTTCACTCGGTGTGAACCGGGGCCTCCAGTCTCTGCAGGCCCAGCTCAGTCTGGATGAAGGCGCCCTGGCCGAGGGCCGTGGAGTAAGCTCTGCTGCTGAGGCTAGCTGGTACCGGGGCCGGGTACGAGCCGGGGCCTCCCTGTTTCTGTCCAGGAACCGGGGGTACCAGGGGTACCAGGGCCCCCTGGGGCAGCTGGTGCTGCTGGGGTACCAGGGGCACCGGGGCCTGAGGTCCAGGGTGGTAATCGTCCAGGTTATCGTAGTGGGACTGAACCGGTTTGGTGCCGGGTTTCTGGTAGGCGTAGTCCCGGTCCGGGTCCGGCTGGCTCTGGCCGTAGCGGTTTTCCTCCCGGACACTCTGCGACCGCTCCGGTTTGCAGCGGCCCGGCGGGTCGTCTGAGTCCGGACCGTCGTAGCGCGGCTGCAGGTTCCTCTGGAAGTCCTGCCGGTGTTTGGATCTGCTGCCGTCTCCGGCGTCGTGCCGGCAGCCGTCCGGCTGGTAGCAGCCGCCGCCGCGGCTCAGGCCGGCGGGAACCGAGTGTGACGACGGGCACTTCCTGGAGAGGGAGTCGGCCTTGCCGCCGTAGAGCAGCGTGTCGGGGTCGGTGAACGCAAGGACGTCGGGGTCGGCGTGTCTGCTGTCGTGTCCCGCTAGCAGCAGAGCTTTGCCGGGGTCGGATTTGCTCCGCAGGTGCAGCGTCTCGTAGCCCGATAGCGGCGGGAACGGGCCCACGTTGTCGTACTGCGAGAGGATGTGACCTTTGACCTTCAGCCGCGTGCGGCTCTCCCGGCGGAGCGAGTGCATCCGGAGCCGCTCGGCCTCCTTGGGGTCCCAGGTGAGGTACGACCCCGTAGCCGCGGCGGCGTTAGCGGCGGCGTTGCCCCGGCGACCCGGCGGCATGTCCCTGCTGACGAAGCTGTGCTCCTTCCCGGGCGGCAGGACGGAGCGGGCGAGGTAGTGGTAGCCGGTCGCCTTCCCGCCGGGCCGCCCGGCTCCGGCGGCGGTGGTGGCGTCTCGGCCGCCGCAGGACTGGAAGTGTCGGACCCGGATCGTGGCGAAGGCGTCGGCCTCCTCCGGGCCGGAACCCGAGTACGGGCTGTAGCGGTACTGGACCCGGCCGTTCTCGAAGTACGGCTGCAGCTGCGTGACGTGGTAGTCGGTGCCCTGCGCGGCCGGCGGCGGCGGCTGCTGCTGGTAGCACGGATACGCCGGCCGGTGGTAGAAGAAGAGCTCGTCGTCGGGGGGAACCTCGGTCCGCTGGACCGGCGTCGAGCGGATCGTTGGCGGGACGTGGAGCGAGTGAACCCGGCGGATGGTCGGGCAGCCGTGGATCCGGTCGTAGCGCCCCGGCCCGGCGGATACGTACACGCCCTGGGGGTTTCCTGCTAGCTTAACGGAGTGATGGTAGCTCCTGGGGCCCAAGGTGCTGTAGCGGTTAGCGCGGTACGGTAGCTGAGGCTCGGACTTGCACACGTAGGCGTGAGTCGAGACGTTGTCGGGTCGGTAGTGGTGCGGGAAGGACTGGGGGCCGACGGGAATCGGCCTCTGGTGGTAGCACGCCGCTAGCTGAGGCTCGGCTAGCTCTGCTTTAGCGTGGTACAGGTAGGCCGGCTGAGGCTCGGCTAGCTCTGCTTTAGCGTGGTACAGGTAGGCCGGCTGAGGCTCGGCTAGCTCTGCTTTAGCGTGGTACAGCTCGGCTAGCTCTGCGTTAGCGTGGTACAGGTAGCCCGGCTGGTGCGCTAACGGTTTACAGGGAGACAGAGGAAAATGGCCGCCCGGTTCGTCCAGAATCTGGTAGGAAACGTCGGCCTGGCTGAGAACGGCGGCCGCTAGCTTGCTCTCCAGGGTCCGGATGGGGGGCGTCGGCGGTCCGGGTCCGTACGGGTCGTGGTGTTTGGATCCGGTGCAGGGCTGGACCGGTTTAGATCCGGTACAGGGCTGGACCGGTTTAGACCCGGTACAGGGCTGGACCGGTTTGATGGCCTCCCAGGGCTTCTCCAGCGGCTCGGCGGACGTCGGTGCGACTCTGGCGCTGGCCTTGGAGACGGGGGTTCGGTTCTGGGGCTGCGAGGGCAGCAGGGAGGGAGGATGTGCCGGGAGGTGGTTCTGGTTCTGGTGCTGCTGCTGGTTCTGGTTCTGCTGCTGGCGGGTCGGAGACACCGCCTGCTGCTTGGGTTTCTGGGCCGCCGGCGGGGGATCTGGCGGTTTTAGGACGACCGGAGGAGCAGCGGGAGTCTCTGGTCTCACCTGAGGGGGGAAAAAGAAAAGAAGAGGAAAAGTTAAGATCTGTGGCGTTTGACCGCGACCAGGTCGGGGGTCAACGGGCCCAACGGACGTGAGTGCAGGGTTAGTTCCTCTGGGAACCAAGCCAAGGTCTAACTGGATCTGTGGTTGCCGAGACCTAAGCGGGTCAGGGTTTCATGGACACACTGCAAGGCCTTGAAGAGCACACCTAGGAGTGAGGACTAGGGTAGTTGTTAAGATCTGGTTAGGGTTAGGAGTTGGTTTCTTCTTCCGGCTCTCGGCGATCGCTTTTCTGCTCCTCTCCCTCATCTATCTGTCCTGCTGCTGCTTTTGTCCTGTCTCGTCTTCAGAGTCTCTTCTTTTCACTCCTCCCAAACTCTACAATCATGGAATTGATTAACCGGTCTCTCAGCACAATTGACCAAATTTTTGCGACGAGAAGTCAGGGGGTAAGGGAGCCCTCCTGCCCTGATGGGACATTTTTTGCTGGATACACAATGGATTCCTGGAAACATTGGAAACCGTTGTGTTTGGTGATTCTGTCTGTCGAGGACGTTGAAGATGCTTCATAATTGGATTTATGATAGCAGGATTTCTCTTGATCGGAGGAGGGGGATTCCTGGTCTACCGACAAACGCGTAAGTCGTCGACAGCTGTTCTGGCTCTTTCAGAGCTGCCGGACGTGGCTGAAGGATCAAGCAAGGTGATCAACACTCAGACTTTAACGCTGGGGGAGCAAAGCCGTAAGCTGGATGTGATTCTTGAACAGAATCGCAGGCTGGCGGCGTCTTTGAGCTCATTGGCAAGATGGAGAAGACCTTGGAGAAGTTGGAAGCTCGGCTTGGCGGGAATTGATCACAAATTGGTCTGATTGGAGTCGCCATTGATGAACCAGAGACTGAAGGCAGAAGGAAAATTACTGAGTCTGCCTGTTTTCAATATAATTGTTGATTCTATAATCTGACCTTGACAGAGCGGTTTTTTGCAGATCGCTCTGGTCACAATCTCCCTGGTGGAATGTAAACAAGGTGACTCTGCCCCCACTAACCCTCCCCTCTCACGAACATCTGTGGACCTGTTTCAGAACTGACCGAGCCGTCTGATAACATCAAGGACATTGGCTGAGGAGCAGCTCTGAGCGAAGTTCACGGACTTACCGCTACACACACTTACTGATAACCACCTCCCTCAACTCAACGCCTTGTCTTGTGATGATGATGTTAAATTTGTCATGTTGCTTTCTGTGCTGAGGTGTTTTTTTCACTGTGTATTTTATTATTATATTTCTTTATTTGGTATGGACATCACAATAACATAGGACAAACCAAATGCACTGTTTGAGTGTTTTAGCATACATGCTAATTTGCAACACTTGTCCACAGGAGGCTTTTTAAAAAAATAATATAAATACAATACAATAAGATATACAATAAAATTAGAGGATGACATAATATACATTTATACAAAGTGTGATGATGCCGCCCCCCCCCCAATGTCACCCTTTCTCTGCTTTGTATAGTATAGTATAGTATGTAATAGACAGTAATAGAGGGTAATAGACATAGACGGTAAAAGGCTGGACATCGTTTACCTCGGGAGCAGGCTGGAATGAGACTTCCCCGTCGTTGCGTCCGTGACCAGACGGGGGGGCCGAAGCACCTGAAGGGCTGGGGGGGGCAGGAACCCGTCCAGAGAGGGGGGGCTGCTGGTCTGGACCGGTCCTGGTTGACGGCGTCGGGTTGGTAGAAACAGGAAGTGGGACACGGGTCCGGGGAGGGCTGGTTGGTGGGGGGGGGGCCGCCAGGGGCGGAGCTTCAGCGTCCGGGGGCCTGGTGACGGAGCCGGGGGCCTCGGGGACCGATGTGGCGGGGTGTTGGGGTACCAGGGGCCCCCCCTGGGGGGCCAAGGCTGGGCCCTGGTCCTGGGGGGGCCAGGCTGGGCCCTGGTCCTGGGGGGGCCAGGCTGGGCCCTGGTCCTGGGGGGCCCGGCCCGGGTCCTGGGGGGGCCGGCCCTGGTCCTGGGGGGGCCGGCTCTGGTCCTGGGGGGGCCAGGCTGAGACCTGGGGGGGCCGGCTCTGGTCCTGGGGGGGCCAAGCTGGGCCCTGGGGGTGCCGGACCGGATCCTGGGGGGACGCGGGCTCCTGCGACGGCACCGGTGACCCCGGCGTGGGGGGGTCGGGGGCCTGCAGGGCCGACTCGGCCAAAACCAGGGCCAGCATGCGGGCAGCGCTCTTGGGGGGCGGAGGGGGGGGGGCGCCGAGGGGACGGGGGGGCAGGTCCTTCCACGGGTCGGGAATCGAGGCCCCTGAGAGGAAAACACAGTTATAATGGTGCACCAGGATCAAAATGGCTTTGTTCAGGGACGACAGGGATTTCATAATATACGACGAGTGCTTAACATTGTGTTTGAAAAGTCAGGCTGTGCGGACGCTGCTATCTTGTCATTGGATGCCGAGAAGGCCTTTGACAGAGTGGAGTGGCACTTCCTGTTCGAGGTACTACAAAGATTTGGTATAAAGGGGGAATTTCTCAGTTGGATTAGACTACTTTACGTTAACCCTCAAGCTGTAGTTTTAACAAATGGACTGTCTTCAGCACCTTTTAAGTTGTACAGGGGCACAAGACAAGGTTGTCCTTTGTCTCCTCTGTTATTTACCTTGGCTATTGAGCCACTTGCCATGGCAATTCGAAATCATACTGCTTTTACCGGCATAAGGATAGGAGACATGGAACATCGTATAGCCCTATATGCTGATGATGTAATCTTGTTTTGCTCTAATTTGAAACAGACACTACCAACTTTACTAGAAATATATCTAACTATTTTGGCACTTTTGCAGGATACAAAATAAATTACTCCAAATCTGTAATATTATTCATGGATGAAAAGGATCGACTAAACCCTCCAATTCGTACTCCTTTCACGGTTTCACACAATGGTTTTACATACCTGGGTGTTAATGTTGCTCCCAGTAACGACAAAATTGTTCCTAATAACTACAATACTTTAACAGATAAGATCACCCAACTTATAAATAGATGGAATCATTTGCCCATTTCAATGATTGGGCGAATAAATGTATTGAAGATGTCAATTTTACCTAAATTTATGTATCTGTTCCAATCTATCCCACTCGCTCCTCCATCCTCACTCTTTAATTCACTTAGAAAGCTTTTTTCTAACTTTGTTTGGAACAATAAGCGCCCCAGGCTTAAGCTCTCGCTAATGTACTTGCCATATGAGAGAGGTGGTTTACAATTACCAAATCTTGAGTGGTACTACTGGGCTGCTCAAATCAGGGCAGGAATATTTTATTTTGAGAGAAACCACCCCCCGGCCTGGGTTTCAATAGAAGCACATTCAATTAACATTCCTTTTAAACTTATATGTATATTCTGCCAACAAACAAGAACTACTCAAACATACTGAAAATCCTTTCCTCAGAAATACAGTACTAATCTGTTATAATGCTCTTGCATATCTGGGAGAAACAACTAAACTGTCTCAATTTTCTCCAATTTTTGGTAATAACGAATTCCAGCCTGGTAGAGCAGATCTAGGTTTTAAAATCTGGGCTTCCCAGGGTATAGCCAAGATAGCTGACCTCTATAATGAAAACACGATTCTCATGTCATTTGAGGAGCTCAAATCGAAATATGGGATTCCTGCAAAACATTTTTTTAAATATCTTCAACTTAGAAGCTTTATCCTTTCCAAACAGAGTAATAATTTGAATCTTCCTCCCCTATCCACATTAGAGGACTACTCTTTGAGGTTTTTACATTCTAGAGGGCAGGTTTCCTTATTTTATAAGCTTTTTGTAAGCAAGTCTAAAGAGTTATCACAAAACTTGTTTAAAGCATGGAGAATAGACTTGCAGGGAAATTTAACAGAGGAGGAATGGTCCAAAGCATGTTCTCTAGTCAGACTCAATCCATAAACACAAACACCAAACTGCTGCAATACAAATGGCTAAGCCCTCTATACATAACACCAGCTAAGCTACACCACTTTAATTCAAACATACCTGATACCTGCTTCAAATGCTAGGACCTAAAAGTACCTTATTTCACTGTATGTGGGATTGTCCACAGATACTTTCTTTTTGGAGGAAAGTTTTGGACCTTGCTAGCCGAATCACAGGTGAAGAGATACCACTCAGTCCTAAAATGTGTCTACTAAATCTCTATCCAGAGGACTTCACTACCTCCAAAAAAATTAGATCTCTTCTGAATATTTGTTTTCTAGAAGCCAAACGTTGTATAGCTTGCTCGTGGAAATCAGATACACCCTGTGCCACATCCCAGTGGTTGAAGGGAATTACTTTTTGCTTAGCTTTGGAGAGGAGAAGCTACACAATAAAGAACAGACTTGACAAGTTTTTGGAAATTTGGACCACATTCTATAACTTCCTTCAGAATAATAATATAGAAGTTGACGGATGGAAGCGTGATAAGATGGATTGAGGCTGAGTTTTTTTTTCTTTTCTCTTTTTTTTCTCCTTTGATTTAATCTAATTTGATTTAATAAAGTAATGATTAATTTATTTTATTTAATAATTTCATTGATTTCATTCTGCTTTCTTCCTTTAAACAATGTAATTAGTCAATGTAATCCTACAGACTGTATACTGTGTCACAAACAACTGGATTCTACACTTATCACTCTTCATTACAGATCTGTTTTTTTTTGTTTTTTATTATTATGTGCCTTGTTGTCTTGTTCTGTATTGTCTGTTATATGAACAAAATTCTTCATAAATAAATGTAAAAAAAAAAAAAAAACACAGTTATAGAGGGAGGGGGGGTTAAGGTGCTGCAGGGGGTAATAGACTAATAAATGGTATTAAACTGTAATAGATAATAATAGAAGGTAATCTGCCCTGCTACTGCTTTTGTCCTGTCTCGTCTTCAGAGTCTCTCCTTTTCACTCCTCCCAAACTCTACAATCATGGAATTGATTAACTGGTCTCTCAGCACAATTGACCAAATTGTTGCAACCAGAAGTCAGGGGGTAAGGGAGCCCTCCTGCTCCGACGGGATGTTTTTTGCTGAATACACAATGGATTCCTGGAAACATTGGAAACCGTTGTGTTTGGAGATTCTGTCTGTCGAGGACGTTGAAGATGCTTCATAATTGGATTTATGATAGCAGGATTTCTCTTGATCGGAGGAGGGGGATTCCTGGTGTACCGACAAACGCGTAAGTCGTCGACAGCCGTTCTGGCTCTTTCAGAGCTGCCGGACGTGGCTGAAGGATCAAGCAAGGTGATCAACACTCAGACTTTAACGCTGTGGGAGCAAAGCCGTAAGCTGGATGTGATTCTTGAACAGAATCGCAGGCTGGCGGCGTCTTTGAGCTCATTGGCAAGATGGATAAGACCTTGGAGAAGTTGGAAGCTCGGCTTGGCGGGAATTGATCACAAATTGGTCTGATTGGAGTCGCCATTGAGGAACCAGAGACTGAAGGCAGACGGAAAATTATTGAGTCTGTTCTTTGCAATATAATTGTTGATTCTATAATCTGACCTTGACAGAGCAGCCTGGCCAACTGCTCCAGTCACAATCTCCCTGGTGGAATGTAAACAAGGTGACTCTGCCCCCACTAACCCTCCTCTTTCAGGAACATCTGTGGACCTGGATCAGAACTGACCGAGCCGTCTGATAACATCAAGGACATTGGCTGAGAGCAGCTCTGAGTGAAGTTCACGACTTACGCTACACACACTTACTGATAACCACCTCCCTTAACTCAACGCCTTCCCGCCCCCCTCCTCTTATCAGGCCCCCCCAACGCAGTCTCCGGGTTTCGAGCGCCATGAAGCCGCAGCGATCACTTGGATGGTCATTTTTACTCATTTTAAATCGGATTTAAGTTTAATTTTGAATTAAAGAGGAATTAAACTTCCCATGTAACTGCACTTTTCACAACGAGAGACAAACCCTGATACTCCTGCCTCCTACCTGGGGGGTCGTGGGGGCCGTCGACGGCGGCCATCTTGGAGTGCAGTGTCTCCGTCGGCGACGGCTCGTCCACCAGGGCCGGCGGGTCCTTGGGGGTGGAGGGCCGCCCCGGCCCCCCCGGGGCGGCCCTGTCGGCCGTCTCCTCATCAGGGGCCCCCCCACTCTTGATGGGGGGGACGGCCTGCGTGGGTTTATCGGCGTAGGAACCGCCCCGTTTCAGGCCACCGGCCTTCGCCGGGGGGGGCGGAGTCCCCGGGGGGGCCGGGGGAGTCCCCGGGGACTCCTCCAGCCCCCGCGGGGACTCGGCCGCCCCCCCCTCCAAAGGGGCGTCGGGGCCGACGCTGCTGCACTGGAAGGACATGGGGTCGAAGTCCAGGGACGCCATGCCGACGTCGGGGGGGCTCAGGTCCACGTCCTCGCCGGCCCCGGGGCGGGGGGGCGAGATGAGGGCGGGGATGCAGAGGGGCCCGTCCCCGTCGTCCCCCTCGGCCCCCCCCGGGGGGGCCTTCAGGGCCTCCAGGCCGTCCAGCAGATCCCCGTTGAAGGACGCAGACAGGGCGTCGCTGCTGCTGCGCGGCCGCCGCGGACGGAACAGCCGGGACTCACCTGAACAAGACACAGGTGCGTTAGGACACAGGTGGCAGTCACCGATCCGTCACCACGGCAGCGGCGGGCCGGAGTTTTACCTTCCACGTTGTGCAGGGAGCTCAGCGACTCCTCGCTCTTGGCCGACCGCAGCGTCGCCGTATCGCCTCGACCCCCTGGAACAGGAACCAGATCAGTTAGGACTAGGGTAGGAGTTAGTACTACGAGAGACCACGTCTCTCCAGTGTTAGCGTCGCTCCATTGGCTACCCGTAAAATTCAGGATCCAATTAAAAATTTTATTACTTGCGTATAAAGCCCAAAACGGCTTAGCTCCGCATTATTTGCAAGACCTGATAGTGCCTTATGTTCCTGGCAGAGCTCTCCGTTCTCAGAGTGCAGGTTTACTCGTAGTTCCTAGAGTATCTAAATGTAGATTTGGAGGGCGGGCGTTCTGCTATCAGGCACCATTACTATGGAACCAACTTCCAATCTGGGTTAAGGGGGCTGACACCACCTCCACCTTTAAAACTAAACTTAAAACCTTTCTGTTTAGTAAAGCCTATAGTTAGTGTTTAGTAAACCTCTAGCTGGTGTTGGTAAATCTCTAGGTAGTGTAAACTCTAGTGTGTTAGAGTCCTGTAGTTTCTTGTGCTGGCCCCCCCTTCTCTTCTCTTTTTTCTCTTTTGTACATGGTGCAGCATCCTCTCCGGTGGTGAAGAGCATCTCTGAATGCACAACACCGGATCCTGCAGTGTGGGAGTGAGAGGGTCAGGGTAACGGCCCGGTCAGGGTAACGGCCCGGTCAGGGTAACGGTCCGGTCAGGGTAACGGCCCGGTCAGGGTGACGGCCCGGTCAGGGTAACGGTCCGGTCAGGGTGACGGTCCGGTCAGGGTGACGGCCCGGTCAGGGTACGGCCCGGTCAGGGTAACGGCCCGGTCAGGGTAACGGCCCGGTCAGGCGGGGGAGAGGTTTGTCCGTCAAGACTCCTCTCCCTGGCCCTGCCCCTTCTCAACCTTTCCCTGACCCTGCACCCCAACCTGGGACTTGCTGATTGGGCCGGAGCTTCGGGAGCTGCGTGCTGGCCTGCGGTCCCCACCCCTGGTCATCCCGTTGCTGCTTCCACCTGCCTGCTGTGCTGCTGACGTCCCTGACCCCCCAGTCTGGCCCTCGGCAGGAGGGTCCCCCCTTATGATCCAGGTCCTGGTCCAGGTTTCTTCCTCCTAAAGGGGAGTTTTTCTTGCCACTGTTTGGATTAAGGTTTTTCTCCCACTAGGGGAGTTTTTACCTGCCATTGTTTATGTAATAACTGCTCGGGGGTTTATGTTCTGGATCTCTGCTGGGTCTCTGGAAAGCATCTAGAGACAACTTTTGTTGTATTAGACGCTATATAAATAAAATTGAATTGATTTGAATTGACTAACCAGGAAGCGCCAGCGCCTTCAGCTCGCTGGGCTCACTCGGGTTCCGCTGCAGCTTCCTCTTGGAGACGGACGAGGACTTGATCCCCAGGTTGAAGAAGGAACGCCAGCTACCGACCGGGGACTTCCTGGACTTGATGGGAGCCCGTTTCCTGGAGACACGGGGGCACGGGGGGGAGGAAGAGGAGGATGAGGAGGATGAAGAGGAGGATGAGGGTGAGGAGGAGGATGAAGAGTTTCTTAGTTTAGTTTATTTTGTTTTGGTCATTTACATACGTTTGCATATACACACTGTATATGTACAGTATACACACACACACATATATATATATATATATATATATATATATATATATATATATATACATATATATATATATATACATATATATATATATATATATATATATATATATATATATATATATATATATATATATATATATATATATATATATATATATATATGTATATATATATATATATATATATATATATATATATACATATATATATATATATACATATATATATATATATATATATATATATATATATATATATATATATATATATATATATATATATATATATGTATATATATATACATACCAGGGCTCCAGACTAACTTTTTTCACTAGGAGCACAGTAGCCCCTAACTGAAAATTTTTAGGGGCACAATCAGAAATTTTAGGAGCGCACATCGTTTATCGACACGCTAACCAAATTTTTACATTTCTACTACATTTCAGTGTATTAGTAATACGTATTTCATAATAGATTAATGAATTCAGGGATTAAAGCAAAAAAAATATTTTTGACTGAAACATTTTTTTCAGGCCAGTTCATATTCCCCCTCCATCTATGGGCTGCACCACACTTTAAGAATGGACCCTTTTTTGCCGTGCGGTCGTTTCCCAAAGGTTTCAAGTAAAAAAGTTAAATGCTGTATTAGCCCTTCTGTTTTCTGTTTTTCATCACCATTTGATTCAATCCGATCCGATATTAATGTGGGTTAGTGTTATTAAAAATGTTTTTTGAGCTGTTGCCTGAATTATACGACTGTAAAATAACTAGTGAAATAATAATTTCACAATAATTATTGTGAAATAACTAAAAAATAAATAACTCAAATGGGTCTTTCAATATCCATTTAAAGTGCAAAAAAGAAGGAAATATCAACAGCTCATGCAGTAAACAAATAATTTTAGCTTGTCTAATTTATTCTGTCACCACACACACAGCTTGCCATGAAGCATCAGGGATTTTTCATGACAAACTGTGTCCAATAACAGAAGAAACCAAACAAGCTATGAACTTCATTGAACTTATATAACATTTTGAAATTTAAGCTGAAATATCCAAAACACTGAACACTGGTTTTGCACGGGTGGGGGTGTGTATGAGTGTGTCCTTGTATGTGTGTAACGTGCCTGGCGATTCAATGATCTGCAAGTTTTGCCCGCACACAGTTGACTGGACACGAAAAGATACATGCGAAAAAAGATCATGTACTTTAACAGCGACGTCTGTAGGTGTAATAATCATAATTATGTATTACAGTACGACGCGCTCTCCTCACGTGGAGCGCGAGAGCGGGGTCTGTTTCTTAACGCAGCTGGTTGTCTGTGTGAGCGGACATTAACGCATAAGGCAGCATAAACACAGACTCAAACAGCAATTAATTTCCAGCATTAACAGTGCTGCTCAGCCCGCTGTCTGTACGGAGTAAACTGTGGTTCTGTATTTTCTGCGCTGGTTTCTCAGGCGGCCGCTTCCACATGTTTGTTTTCTTCATGAGGGCAGCGGGGGCGGGCGGGGGAAAGAAGCGCAGTGTCCCCGGCTCTTAGCGACCCTTTTTTCAGCATTTTTTTAAAAGAAAACTTAATTTAGTTCGAGTTTTAAAAACCAGCGCTTTGTTAACGCTACCGCTGCTCTTTGACGCCGTGTTCATTGTTTGATAGTTTCACACCACGCACATATGTGAATTAAATGACGTGACTACTGGTCCCCCAGTCTCTGACAAGTCGTCTTCCCTGAGAGACGGGGGCGAACCCGCCCTCCTCTGTTTCTGATTGGCTGATGCCAAGGCTCTGGCTAGATTTATTGGTTTACAACAGCGTCAGTTTAATGTCCAACATGATTTAATTGGATAGTCTAACGGCTGATTTATGGTTCCGCGTTACACCAACGCAGAGCCTACGGCGTTGGTGTAACACTGGCAAATTTACTGGTCGCACGTGTGCGAGTGGACATCAAATTCAGTCGCACATACTCAAATTTTGGTCGCAAAATGCGAGCATTTGGTCGCAGTCTGGAGCCCTGCATACACACATTTCCTTTTTTTTTTTTGACCAAAAAGGTTTAGGCTGAAGCCTCATGGCTTATTTTGCCTCTTTTTTTCACCAAAGACAAACTTCAGAAACAGAAAGACACTAATAAGAAGAAAACGAAACAAACGAACAAAACAAAGAAAATGAACAAAGAAGAGAAGAAAATAAATGTGGTCATTCACGATTGAGGATAGCTGCAGGAGGAAAGTTGCATAATTTAGACAGTTTAATATGAAGATAATTTATATTAGTGTTCTATATTTATCTATTATTTTAGATTTATAATTTTTTTTAATTTGTAAATTGAGCTACTTTTTTTTAGTTCCTCATCCAGGCGGTTCCATAGTTTCATCTTCCACACTGATACACCTTGACATTTTTTTTGTTCTTGGCTCAAAAATGCCATAGCCCCTTAGGTTGTGCCTGCTTTCCCTCACCTGGAACAATCCAGGATACAGTGTGAGGATGAGGATGAAGAGTGAGGGTGAGGAGGATGAAGAGTACCCACCTCTCGGCCGGGAACTGGATCACCGTGTGGAACTTGCCCTGCAGCGCCGCCGGCCCCTCCCCCACCTCGATGTACTTGCTGTCGTCGGTGACGGGGGAGTTGATCTGGGCCTGGGTCCGGGCCTGGGCCTCCTCCAGGCTCAGCAGCCGCGTGGTGGGGGTGGAGACCAGCAGGGACTTGGGCCGGGCCAGGGAGGGGGGACCTGGGGGGGAGACACCGTTAGACCTGGGGGGGTGGAGCCGTTAGCAACGTTAGCCAGGGAGGAGGGACCTGGGGGGGAGACACCATTAGACCTGGGGGGGGTGGAGCCGTTAGCAACGTTAGCCAGGGAGGAGAGACCTGGGGGGGAGACACCGTTAGACCTGGGGGGGTGGAGCCGATAGCAACGTTAGCCAGGGAGGAGAGACCTGGGGGGGAGACACCGTTAGACCTGGGGGGGTGGAGCCGTTAGACCTGGGGGGGGTGGACCCGTTAGCAACGTTAGCCAGGGAGGGGGGACCTGGGGGGGAGACACCGTTAGACCTGGGGGGGGTGGACCCGTTAGCAACGTTAGCCAGGGAGGGGGGACCTGGGGGGGAGACACCGTTAGACCTGGGGGGGTGGAGCCGTTAGCAACGTTAGTCAGGGAGGAGGGACCTGGGGGGGAGACACCGTTAGACCTGGGGGGGGTGGAGCCGTTAGCAACGTTAGCCAGGGAGGAGGGACCTGGGGGGGAGACACCGTTAGACCTGGGGGCGGTGGAGCCGTTAGCAACGTTAGCCAGGGAGGAGGGACCTGGGGGGGAGACACCGTTAGTCCTGGGGGGGGTGGAGCCGTTAGCAACGTTAGCCAGGGAGGAGGGACCTGGGGGGGAGACACCGTTAGACCTGGGGGGGGTGGAGCCGTTAGCAACGTTAGTCAGGGAGGAGGGACCTGGGGGGGAGACACCGTTAGACCTGGGGGGGGTGGACCCGTTAGCAACGTTAGCCAGGGAGGGGGGACCTGGGGGGGAGACACCGTTAGACCTGGGGGGGGTGGAGCCGTTAGCAACGTTAGTCAGGGAGGAGGGACCTGGGGGGGAGACACCGTTAGACCTGGGGGGGGTGGAGCCGTTAGCAACGTTAGCCAGGGAGGAGGGACCTGGGGGGGAGACACCGTTAGACCTGGGGGCGGTGGAGCCGTTAGCAACGTTAGCCAGGGAGGAGGGACCTGGGGGGGAGACACCGTTAGACCTGGGGGGGGTGGAGCCGTTAGCAACGTTAGTCAGGGAGGAGGGACCTGGGGGGGAGACACCGTTAGACCTGGGGGGGGTGGAGCCGTTAGCAACGTTAGTCAGGGAGGAGGGACCTGGGGGGGAGACACCGTTAGACCTGGGGGCGGTGGAGCCGTTAGCAACGTTAGCCAGGGAGGAGGGATCTGGGGGGGAGACACCGTTAGACCTGGGGGCGGTGGAGCCGTTAGCAACGTTAGCCAGGGAGGGGGGACCTGGGGGGGAGACACCGTTAGACCTGGGGGCGCTGGAGCTGTTAGCAACGTTAGCCAGGGAGGAGGGACCTGGGGGGGAGACACCGTTAGACCTGGGAGGGTGGAGCCGTTAGCAACGTTAGCCAGGGAGGGGGGACCTGGGGGGGAGACACCGTTAGACCTGGGGGGGTGGAGCCGTTAGCAACGTTAGCCAGGGAGGAGGGACCTGGGGGGGAGACACCGTTAGACCTGGGAGGGTGGAGCCGTTAGCAACGTTAGCCAGGGAGGAGGGAGCTGGGGGCGGTTTAATGTCTGACAATATTTTCACGGCCCAATCTAAAAGGCATAGCTGATACATTTTTGGATCTTTGGAAAGCGTCTAGAGACAACATCTGTTGTATTAGACGCTATATAAATAAAAATCAAATAAAAAATAAATAAAATTGAATTGAATTGAATAAAAACTAAACGAAATGACAAGATCGGCATTAAAAACTGTGGTATTTTCTCTATAGTAATAATAATAATAATAATTAAAGCTGCAAGCAGCGATGAATGGGCCCTCGCACGTGCAATTTTCACCAATAAAGGTCAAGGACTCAAAACTAAGTCTGATGACTCCAGCATGACTCTTTATATCAAACCATTCAAAAGTTATGGCAGAAAGTAGGAACTATCAAATATGGACCAATCAGATGAAGGGGGGGGGGGGGGCGCCCTTTTTGTCTGCACATTCCTCAAATCTGGCCAGCGTTGCAGCTAGAGTTGCCAACTCCCTAAAAAATAAATGAGGGACGCCTCATCGGTCGCCTTCACCTTCCTGGAGGGGGGGATTATTTTAGCCCCTTTTTTTGTGAGTGGAACGATTTTTTAACTATTTGACTCAATAGTTTGAATTAGATGCATATTTTTGAATGACATTTTGAATCACAATGACAAACTATTATCCAGCAATTCACTTTAATACAAAATGATAAAACGAACTGAATAAAATAAGTATCTTTCTTAAACCTGTCCTTCTTAACTTCGACTCTTTATGTCAAACCATTCAAAAGTTATGGCAGAAAATAGGAACTATCAAATATCGACCAATCAGAAGAAGGGGCGGCAATAATTTGCACCAATTCTATCGTCGCCACGGTAACACTTTTGACTGAGAAAAGTAATGCGCGTAGTTGCAGGATGGAGACGCACATTTTGATGTATAACACACCTGGGTGCACGTTACGGTTCGGGCTGAATTAACTGCTGAAGGAATGGCATAAATTGCGCCAAAATGACACGATTAATTCAAAATGGCCGACTTCCTGTTGGGTTTGGGCCATGGCGCCAAGAGACTTTTCTTTAAGTTGTGACATGATACAGGTGTGTAGCGATTTTCGTGCATGTACAGGGAACATGCAGGGGTGTCCACCGGCTGGTGTCAGGAGGCTCTTGTGACTTTTGTAATGGGAAATTTTGGTATAACAATGTTTTTTGCTTTTACACAAATCCTGTTTTCAAGTGAACATTCCTTGGCTAGGTCATGCTCCTTTGACACAGAGACTAGCACGGTTGCCATGGGCGATATTTTGTCTAGTTCAGCGGTCAGCAACCCAAAATGTTTTAGAGCCATATTGGCCCAAAAACACAAAAAACAAATATGTCTGGAGCCGCAAAAAATGAAAAGTCTTGTATAAAACCTGAATTATGGTCTGCGTTAAATCGACGCTCTGCGTTGGTGTAACGCGGAACCATAAATCAGTCTTAAGAAGGCAACACATGCTGCATGTATCTATATTAGTTATAACTGCAGGAAGATTTTTTTCGTTATTCACTTCGAGAAAAATGTCGAAATGTTGAGAAAAAAGTCAAAATTTCGAGAAAAAAGTCGAAATGACGAGATTTATGTTGAAGTACAATATCGAGCAAAAAATCAAAATGTCGAGATTAAAAAGGAAAGGAAAAAAGAAGAAAAAAAAGGAAAAAAAAGGTCAAACATTTTGAAAAAGCTCCAGGAGCCACTAGGGCGGCGCTAAAGAGCCACATGCGGCTCTAGAGCCGCGGGTTGCCGACCCCTGGTCTAGTTGTTCCCAGCCTGTCCACTATAAGATAGCGTGTCTCTAAACATCTTCAGCTCACTCAGGACATACTGTTCGTCTGCTCAGTTGGACTGTGTGACTCCATTCATGAATGTTTTTCTCTTTTCATTAAAACTCCAGAAAGACAGCTGAGTGTGTCCTGACATTCATTTTTGAACACCTTTATTGAACGAACAACAATTTTTGCCACAACACTTTATTTGATGGTGCAGTGAAAGACAGACAAAATATGCCGCGACTGGAATCAAACCTGCGTCGCTGTACGTGAGTCGGAGAGTTTAATATATATATAATATTAATTAAATATTAATATTTGAGCAATATGTCACGACCAGTGTTGGGACTAACGCGTTATTTAGTAACGCGTTACAGTAACGTCGTTAGTTTTGCGGTAACTAATACTCTAACGCATTACTTTTTAAATTCAGTAATGCAGTTACCGTTACCAAAGGTGCGTTACTCCGTTATTTCTGGATACAGTGAAGCTTTTTCCCCCGCACGCGAAGACCGGAGGAAACGTAGTGTGGATGTGTGTGTGTGTGTGTGTGTGTGTGTGTGTGTGTGTGTGTGTGTGTGTGTGTGTGTGTGTGTGTGTGTGTGTGTGTGTGTGTGTGTGTGCTTTCAAAAACATGACGGTCATGGCGAGGCCGCGGTGAAGTTAGTTTTACGTTGGATATTCGTTGGATATTGGACAGAAATGCCCCCAGAGCGAACGTCTGTGGAATATCCAACATAAAACTAACATAAAACTCTTTTTTAGCAGCGGTTACGTTCCAAAAAGAACCTGTGGTAAGTGAAATTCTTTTTACAATTAAAAAGGCTTCAAATTGCGGAGATCAGCACGTATTCCACTGCTCTTCTGATGCTGCTGCATCCCGACTCTGTAGCGTCTTTTTCTCCTAAAGCTGCGGTGCAGGTGTGTTTTTACCAGAGAAGAAAATAGTTATGGGTCGTTTTGTCGCTGTTTTTTCATCTGGGCAAAAAGATTCTTATAAACCGACACCATGGATTATATCTGAGACTGTAATGAACGATTCATCAAAGGTCGTTCTTGAGCTGCTGCTGAAGCTCATTGGTCGTTCTCAGCTTGTTGCTAAGCAACCAACGTTATTGACACAGGAAGTGAAGAAGCGGTGAGACTGTTTAGAACAGGGGTCGGCAACCTCAGGCACGCGTGCCATGATTGGCACGCGGCGGCATAATCATTGGCACACTAAATCAGCCTTTATTCACCGCACTACCCGCCCGTGCGCTCATGAAAGAAACTCCTAAAATAAAGAGTAAAAAGACAAGTAAAAGATGGGGGATTACTTGTAATTTTCCTACGTTTGTAGTTTCTAAACAGAAAACAAGCTTGATATTGTGATATTTAAATGTTCTTCTATTTTCATCCTGCCGCTCGCATTGAAAGCCGGGGGAAAGCGCTGTAGGAAACAGTCATGATGAGGAACGGCTGGTCCAGTTAGTTGAAATGAGAAGTTATCTCTATGATTCCTCCTCATTTCAGCACAAAAACCTCAATAAAGTGGCAGAAAGAAATACTATCCTATTATCATATAGGTCCCGGAACATCGGGAGGGAGAGAAAAGGTCCTGTAAGTGGGGAAAAAAAACGTCGATTTAACGCAGTACCATAAATCAGCCTTCACAGACAGAGCCAGGACGCGGCAGCAGCAGAAATGAAGAGGAGCCGGCAGCTCAGTTTAAAATCCAGTTTTGCAGCGGGACAAAAAAGCAGCAGCACTGCTGTGTTGCAGGTAGGCTGTGCAGAGATGAGTGTGGGCTTGCCACCCGCCCCTTGAAATACGGAATTGTTACGTAATTGGGAATTAAAAGTTGCGTTCCGTATTGAACCAATACGGAACCCCTTTGCGCTCCGTTGACTAGTTAAGCCTCATTTATGGTTCCGCGTTAAATCGACGCAGAGCCTCCGCCGTAGAGTACGCGGCGACCCGCAATGTACGGCGTAATTCTGCGTTGGTCTGACGCAGAACCATAAATCAGCCTTTACCTCTCACTGCTGCTCACTGCACCGACACGCGCGACTTTAAACAAAAAAAAAGTCAAGTCAAGATGTCTCCAGAGGCTCCAGACACCCCACCTCGTCCTAAAGAGGAAACAGGTCTCTCTGAGGTGTGTCAGGCAGCATGCTGCAGGAACCTCCATAAACGTAATATAACATCCCAGAGGAACCAGGCATCTGTTGCACAGTTCCTCATACCTGAAACATCCCCTGAGCTTGATGTGGTGTGATACGGGACATATATTATGCTCTTATTTATTGGTCATAATATACAAGTGAAGGTCGGAAAATAAGAATATATTGCTAAACTTAATTAGTTTCAGTAAATTCAACTAAAGGTGAAACAAATATATTATTTCCCACTACATGCAAAGTGAGATATTTCAAGCCTTTATTTGTTATAATTTTAATGATTATGGCCCACAGCTTATGAAAACCCCAAATAAAAAATCTCAAAAAATGTGAATATTTTATGAAATCAATAAAGAATTAAATAATCAAAATTATAACAAATAGTTCAGTGGAGATCCTCGCACTGAACTTTGAGCAGATCTGTTCGGAGTTCCACACCACAGTTCTGAAAGACAAGGAGCTGCTTGTCTTTTGTCATTTTGTCAATTAATTTAGGTGTGAAAGGGGGATTCTGGCCATTGTAGAAGTTTAAGATATGATTATCTTGATTTCAAGATTTATTCATGCATGAAGCATTAGTCATGATGATGAACGTGTTATTATGTTATCAAAATGCATCATTCTTTGCAAAAATTCAGATTTTTTGTGTGTATTCTTGCATTGATAAAAGATGTGATTATGGAGCTTTGAGACCACCAGAATGCACCATTTTGAGTCTATTTTTCAAAATTTTCCGGGGGGGCATGCCCCCGGACCTCCCTAGAGGGTTCGGGCGCGTTGCGCCCTCACTCGTCCGCATCAAGAATTTTCCTCTTTTTTTAGGACAAGCTGTTCTGATGCCTGTAAAATATGCTTGCATGTGGCCTGTATAGAATATAATTCCAGGTGTGTTGGAAATGTTTTTGTATTTTGTGTCATACCGTAATGTAACTTTGTTTTAGCCTACTGTTGATTATGGCACATTCATTGACAAGAAATTTTCACACTGGCACTCCATGTCAAAAAGGTTGCCGACCCCTGGTTTAGAACAATGTAAATCCATACAGAACCTGCTGAAATGAAGGCTTGAGGGGATTAATGGGAACATTTAAAGTAATGTTTTTATTTAAAGTAACTCAATAGTTACTTTTCATAGTAACATTAGTTTTTGGTCTAAGTAACTGAGTTACTAACTGAGTTACTTTTTTAATGAAGTAACTACTAACTGTAACTAGTTACTATTTTTCAGTAACTAGCACGAGTAGCCCCTGACTGCAGGCCCGCAGACCCTCAATGTGGGCGGAGTTCAGCGTTGAAGGGGGCGGTGACGAATTTCCCTCTTGGTTGTTGTATTCTTGCCGTCTTGGTATCACAAATAATGGAAGTAAGTGTGACTTTTATAATATTGTTCATATAATTGTAGGTGTATCATTAGGTTATATGAATTAGCTGCACATGATGAGCTAATGACTGTATCTTTTGTTGTGGCACCGATGTGGCAGGCGGACTTTTGAAATGCAAGAAAATCTGGTTGCTTTTCAAATTGAAACTGCTGTCTGCGAGCGCTGGATTAAAATCACAGCACAACCAGAATGCAGACTCTTTGTATTTTGGCTGTGTTAATAATTACAATGAACATACTTTGGGTGGGGAGATAAATGTTGTCCCCACCGAGGATAAAAATAATTCAGCAGAATAGAGGGTAGGACGTGTACCGGCAAATCGCACCCTGGTTATATTTAAACTAACGTAATACTAACGTAATACTAATATCAGAGTGCATTCGGTGGTGTATGCACTGTAATGAGACTAATCATACTACAAGAAAAACATTCTATGCATAGTCAGTATTTTGTGACTTTATAATCATGTTTGTTTATTCTTTTTTATGTATAGAGACATATTACAGTGATCCATGATGGGGATAACCTCCCCAAATCCACAAATAGATGTCCGTTCTGCAAGTACAGTGGATCCGGCACTTATCAAGTGGACAACCACATTAAGGGCCTCAGTGAGGCACAAAGGTATTACTTTTGAAATGTATTTATTAAATACACTGTAATTAAGGGTTCTGCAATATGACCCTACTGCCCTTATCGTTCATACTTTATATTAACATGTAAAGTAAAAATGCTCTATGAATATACGGGTGACATTTTTTGTTGTTATTAAGAGCATATCTTGTCTTTTGATTTTAAAATCACATAAATCGTATAAAACTCAGAGATTCTGGTTCTGGTACCTCCGTCCCGGATCAGCAGGCTCAGCTTGCT
This sequence comes from Cololabis saira, assembly GCF_033807715.1. NCBI lineage: Eukaryota > Metazoa > Chordata > Actinopteri > Beloniformes > Belonidae > Cololabis > Cololabis saira. The sequence goes on from NC_084600.1 coordinate 45,354,125, forward strand.
GCTGAACAGAACCCCCCCCCCCGGTACCGGTACCGGTTCCACGTACCTCCGTCCCGGATCAGCAGGCTCAGCTTGCTGCTGAACAGAACCTCCACGTGGTTCAGAATAAACTCCACCACCACCGACTGGATCCGAACCTCCATGAAGGCAGCAGAACCGGAGAAGCAGGCCGACTCAATCTGTCTGGACCTGCAGAACCAGAGTACAGGTATTAACGATCAATCTGTCTGGACCTGCAGAACCAGAGTAACAGGTATTAACGATCAATCTGTCTGGACCTGCAGAACCAGAGTACAGGTATTAACGATCAATCTGTCTGGACCTGCAGAACCAGAGTTACAGGTATTAATGAGGGGGCGGAGCCTAAAACAGGGGGAGGAGCCACTAACGAGGGGGCAGAACCAGAGTACAGGTAACAGGTAGTAACCACTCTCTCCGTCTGGACCTGGGGGGACAGAGGGGAGGGGTTAGTGACGAGGGGGCGGGGTCTCACCTGAGCAGGTTGGGGGTTAGTAATTATGGGGGGCGGGGCCTCTAACAGGGGGCGGGGCCTCACCTGAGCAGGTTGGGGGTCAGTAACGTTAGGGGCGGAGCCTCTAACAGGGGGCGGAGCCTCACCTGAGCAGGTTGGGGGTTAGTAACGGGGGGGCAGGGCCTCACCTGAGCAGGTTGGGGGTCAGTAACTATGGGGGCGGAGCCTCTAAAAGGGGGCGGGGCCTCACCTGAGCAGGTTGGGGGCCCACACGATGGCCAGGTTCTTGCTGTGCATGTTGGTGATGTAGCTGAACGCTGCCAGGCGGGAGAGGTGCCGCATCAGGAACTCCAGGGTCCTAGAGGGAGAGGGTTACAGGTCAGAGGGGGCGGGGTCAGAGGTCAGAGGTCAGAGATTAGAGGTCAGAGGTCAGAGGCTAGCGGCGCTGCAGCCTCTGACTCCAGACCGCCGTCCAGAACATTTTTTTTTATTGAAAGACAAAGTGCAAACATACAATCCTCCACCAGGGGGAGACACTCACTCGGGAGGAAATCAGGACACAATGAAACAATAAACTATAGAAATACATGAAACAGAGACACAAACTTATAGAAATACATGAAACAGAGACACAAACTTATAGAAATACATGAAACAGAGACACAAACTTATAGAAATACATGAAAAAGAGACACAAACTTACAGAAATACATGAAAAAGAGACACAAACTTACAGAAATACATGAAAAAGAGACACAAACTTACAGAAATAAAGTAAAAAGAGACACAAACTTATATAAATACATGAAAAAGAGACACAAACTTACAGAAATACATGAAAAAGAGACACAAACTTACAGAAATACATGAAAAAGAGACACAAACTTACAGAAATAAAGTAAAAAGAGACACAAACTTACAGAAATACATGAAAAAGAGACACAAACTTACAGAAATAAAGTAAAAAGAGACACAAACTTACAGAAATACATGAAAAAGAAACACAAACTTACAGAAATACATGAAAAAGAGACACAAACTTACAGAAATAAAGTAAAAAGAGACACAAACTTACAGAAATAAAGTAAAAAGAGACACAAACTTACAGAAATAAAGTAAAAAGAGACACAAACTTACAGAAATAAAGTAAAAAGAGACACAAACTTACAGAAATACATGAAAAAGAAACACAAACTTACAGAAATACATGAAAAAGAGACACAAACTTACAGAAATAAAGTAAAAAGAAACACAAACTTATAGAAATACATGAAACAGAGACACAAACTTACAGAAATACATGAAAAAGAAACACAAACTTACAGAAATAAAGTAAAAAGAGACACAAACTTACAGAAATAAAGTAAAAAGAGACACAAACTTACAGAAATAAAGTAAAAAGAGAAACAAACTTACAGAAATACATGAAAAAGAAACACAAACTTACAGAAATAAAGTAAAAAGAGACACAAACTTACAGAAATACATGAAAAAGAGACACAAACTTACAGAAATACATGAAAAAGAAACACAAACTTACAGAAATAAAGTAAAAAGAGACACAAACTTACAGAAATACATGAAAAAGAAACACAAACTTACAGAAATACATGAAAAAGAGACACAAACTTACAGAAATAAAGTAAAAAGAGACACAAACTTACAGAAATAAAGTAAAAAGAGACACAAACTTACAGAAATAAAGTAAAAAGAGACACAAACTTACAGAAATAAAGTAAAAAGAGACACAAACTTACAGAAATACATGAAAAAGAGACACAAACTTACAGAAATACATGAAAAAGAAACACAAACTTACAGAAATAAAGTAAAAAGAAACACAAACTTACAGAAATACATGAAAAAGAGACACAAACTTACAGAAATAAAGTAAAAAGAGACACAAACTTACAGAAATACATGAAAAAGAGACACAAACTTACAGAAATACATGAAAAAGAAACACAAACTTACAGAAATACATGAAAAAGAGACACAAACTTACAGAAATAAAGTAAAAAGAGACACAAACTTACAGAAATAAAGTAAAAAGAGACACAAACTTACAGAAATAAAGTAAAAAGAGACACAAACTTACAGAAATACATGAAAAAGAGACACAAACTTACAGAAATACATGAAAAAGAAACACAAACTTACAGAAATAAAGTAAAAAGAAACACAAACTTACAGAAATACATGAAAAAGAGACACAAACTTACAGAAATAAAGTAAAAAGAGACACAAACTTACAGAAATACATGAAACAGAGACACAAACTTACAGAAATAAAGTAAAAAGAGACACAAACTTACAGAAATACATGAAACAGAGACACAAACTTACAGAAATAAAGTAAAAAGAGACACAAACTTACAGAAATACATGAAAAAGAGACACAAACTTACAGAAATAAAGTAAAAAGAGACACAAACTTACAGAAATACATGAAAAAGAAACACAAACTTACAGAAATACATGAAAAAGAGACACAAACTTACAGAAATAAAGTAAAAAGAGACACAAACTTACAGAAATAAAGTAAAAAGAGACACAAACTTACAGAAATAAAGTAAAAAGAGACACAAACTTACAGAAATACATGAAAAAGAGACACAAACTTACAGAAATACATGAAAAAGAAACACAAACTTACAGAAATAAAGTAAAAAGAAACACAAACTTACAGAAATACATGAAAAAGAGACACAAACTTACAGAAATAAAGTAAAAAGAGACACAAACTTACAGAAATACATGAAACAGAGACACAAACTTACAGAAATAAAGTAAAAAGAGACACAAACTTACAGAAATACATGAAACAGAGACACAAACTTACAGAAATAAAGTAAAAAGAGACACAAACTTACAGAAATAAAGTAAAAAGAAACACAAACTTACAGAAATAAAGTAAAAAGAAACACAAACTTATAGAAATACATGAAAAAGAGACACAAACTTACAGAAATAAAGTAAAAAGAGACACAAACTTACAGAAATACATGAAACAGAGACACAAACTTACAGAAATACATGAAAAAGAAACACAAACTTACAGAAATAAAGTAAAAAGAAACACAAACTTACAGAAATACATGAAACAGAGACACAAACTTACAGAAATACTTTAAACAGAGACACAAACTTACAGAAATAAAGTAAAAAGAAACACAAACTTATAGAAATACATGAAACAGAGACACAAACTTCAACGACCTCTGATTGGTGGAGAAACTAACGGTTCTGATATTTTCACATTTTATTTTCTCATTTGCAAAAATACAAAAAAAGAGGCTTTTTGATTAATATTACAGGTTTTGTGAATAAACCATTTTGCCAATAATATAGTAAGATTAATGATATAAAATAGATGGATAGTAAATAAAGCTAAACAATCCATGTTTAAAGCAAAAGGAGAAATATAGTTCAACACAAACACAAACACTAATTACAGATATTGTTCCATAATGTTTTAGTGAAAGATCAACTAAATAAATGAGAAACATCTTCATTGATCCTTCACAGAAACGACACAGCGTTGAAGAAAAACTATACCTGGTTAAACTCTCAATTATTAGTATATTAGGATGCTTTCACACCTGTGGCCCGTTTGTTTTGTTCCGTTTCAGGGGCTGAATCGATACAGTTGTTCCGTTTCTCGTTCGTGGGGTTTGTGTTCACAAGGCAAACGTCTGTACCGTTTCAAAGCTGATAACAAATGAACCAGCTGCTCTCTGATTGGTCAAATGAACGCGGAAGGAGTTTCCTCTTCCGTACTCCGGGATAAACGACACGCCCCTTTCAGTGCAGACCGCAGCCGTCGGCTTTAGGCTGATTTATGGTTCCGCGTTACACCAACGCAGAGCCTACGGCGTAGGGTACGGCCTAGGGTACGGCGTAGGCTCTGCGTCGTTTTAACGCGGAACCATAAATCAGGCTCATGCGCTCGGCGCAGAGCGGAGCCCGGCAGCGGACGAGAGGCCGCTGCCGCAGCCGGGTTTGCGCTGCTGTTCAATTCGGGCAGGGTTTGCAGCTTTGCGGCGCTGCGCAAACCCTGCCCGAATTGAACATTGTTTAATTTCATACAATGTTTAATTTGTGCCGCGCTGGGAAGACATCTCTGCACGTCCAATAGGAGAGAAGGTGCTGGAGGCTGCACAGACTCTTCTTGCGCCGCGGTCGCACATACGCATGAATGGAGTTGTATCGGTTGCTGTGTGGATTATGTTCTCACTCCAAATTAAAAAAATGAACCGTTTCAGGTCTCGATTGGAGACCACCTCTCCTAGGCGATCTCGGAACGCTTGTTTTGTACCGTTTCAGAGCGCGATTGCTGTGTTCACATGTACCAAACGTTCCGATCTTTAGGGGGAAACGTTCCCTGTATCGGAACAACTGCTTGAAACGGGACAGGTGTGAAAGCACCCTTAGATACTTCCTTTAATTTATTAGTAATTAAGTATTTTGCAGCGCCGTCCAGATCATGTGACATCAGACCAACATAACTGCAGGAGAAGATGCTGGTGACCTTTGACCCCGCGGGGGGGGGGGGGTCACCTGTCTGTAGGGGGGGTCACCTGTAAACGGGGGTCTCACCTGTAATGGGGGGGGGGCAGCTGCTGGATGACGTCATGGATCTTGATGAGTCGCTCCTCATCCGTCGCCGCGGAAACGGCTTCCTGGAAAACCAGGAAACCAGAGTCAGGTAGGGGGCGGGGCTAGACATCAGGCCACGCCCCTGCAGCTCTAGCCCCTCCCACTCACCAACCACTGACTGTGACTTTAAATCTCAGTTAAAGACTCATCTTTTTTCCTTCACTTTCAATTAGTGTCTTTCTATATCGTCTTATCCAGATTTTGTCTTTTAGCCTTTTTCTTTCTTATATTTTTTCTAAATGTCCCCTTTTATGTCTTCTCTTTTAGCCGTTAAGCACTTTCTGTGAATCACTTTGGTGGCTCAGCCGTTTGTAAATGTGCTGTACAAATAACAATTTTTTATGTTTATTTTCTTATTTTATTTTAATTTTTATATTTTTTTGAGGCATATATGATGTGATATAGTGAGGAACCAGGACTAAACCGGCATTATTTTGCTTCCTGTTTCCTCCAACACGTTATTCTGTTGTTCTTTATTTCTGGATCAGACTGGTACATTGTTTTTTTTTGGGTTTTTTTTTTTTTTAATATTTTGATGCTTTTAATTTGATGGTGATTCTTTGTTTTTCCAGATGAAGCCAACAATAATAATAAACAATAAACTGTTTATAGTGTGTTATTACTTTTCTATTGTTGCCTCTTGTTTTTGCACTATCCCCTTTGCTGCTGTAAACTGCAAATTTCCCCTCTGTGGGACTAATAAAGGATTATCTTATCTTATCTGCAGCCGTTAAACTTGAGGGGGTCCTGCAGGTCCCCCAGGTCTTGGGGGACCTGCAGGACCAGGAGCAGGACCTGGACCAGGACCAGGACCCGGAGGACCTGCAGGACCAGAGACCTGGACCAGGACCAGGAGGTTCTAAAGGGACCAGGACCAGGACTCACCGAGAACTTGTCGTAGAGCTGGTAGCTGAGCAGCGGGTTGGGCAGCTCCCTGAAGTAAAGTTTACACAACGATCCCACACAGTGGATGTCCTGCACGTAAACGTCCTTGGTGAGATCGGGGACCTGCTCCGAGTCAAACTCGTGTCTGCAGACCGAGAGACGGAGACGGGGGGGGGGGTTAGGGTTAGAGGTGTCTCCAGATACCTGGAGTTCCTGCAGGTAACTACAGATATCTAAAGATACCGTCGTTCTTACCGCAGCTTCTGGATGTTGGAGGCGATCCCGGAGAGCCGGTAGATTCCGTCCACCACGCCGTGTTTCTCGATGAACTCAGTGCAGCTCTTTAGGACCTGGGGGACTGCAACCACAGGAGAGAGGGGCGTCAGGGGGGCGGGGGGTCCTGGGGGTTTCTGGGGGTTCCTGGGGGGGGCTAAAGCCTGGATTATGGTTCTGCGTTAAACCAACGCAGAGCACACGCCGTCACCGTGACGTCGTCGTGAACCTTCAGACTTCTCCGTCACTCCATTTCTCTGTGGTGCAGTTCCCCCCAGACCGCTAGTTAGCGATCTTTTCCTGAATGGTTTATCCGACTTTTCCGGTCACAGTGAATCAAAGAGATAAGGACAACTATTGTGCAAAAAAGAAATAAATCAAAAAATCAAAAAAAAAAAAAAAAAAAAAAAAAAAATACACACACACACGAAGAAAAGAGGCTGAAAGTTCATGACTGGTTCAAACCAGAAATGTGTTGCTGCCAAGCAAACCAATCACAGCCTCTTGTCTGCGTTGGGTCGTAGTTACAGTTTGTGGGAGGAGCTAGCAGGCTAACGGCGAAGCTACGGCGTCGATTTGTTGCCGTCTCTGTGTTTGAGCTTCCGCCCTAGCCGACCCGCTCCCGCGGTGCTAGCTAGCTCACCATCGTATCCAGAGTTCAGCAGATGTTCTCCAGGTTTTAGACAGATGTTCTCCAGGTTTTAGTCAGATGTTCTCCAGGTTTTAGACAGATGTTCTCCAGGTTTTAGACAGATGTTCTCCAGGTTTTACTCACCATCGTATCCAGGTTTTAGTCAGATGTTCTCCAGGTTTTAGTCAGATGTTCTCCAGGTTTAACTCACCGTCGTATCCAGAGTTCAGCAGATGTTCTCCAGATATTCTCCAGGTTTTAGTCAGATGTTCTCCAGGTTTTAGTCAGATGTTGTCCAGGTTTTAGTCAGATGTTCTCCAGGTTTTAGTCAGATGTTCTCCAGGTTTTAGTCAGATGTTCTCCAGGTTTTAGTCAGATGTTCTCCAGGTTTTAGTCAGATGTTCTCCAGGTTTTAGTCAGATGTTCTCCAGGTTTTAGACAGATGTTCTCCAGGTTTTAGACAGATGTTCTCCAGGTTTTACTCACCATCGTATCCAGGTTTTAGTCAGATGTTCTCCAGGTTTTAGTCAGATGTTCTCCAGGTTTAACTCACCGTCGTATCCAGAGTTCAGCAGATGTTCTCCAGATATTCTCCAGGTTTTAGTCAGATGTTCTCCAGGTTTTAGTCAGATGTTGTCCAGGTTTTAGTCAGATGTTCTCCAGGTTTTAGTCAGATGTTCTCCAGGTTTTAGTCAGATGTTCTCCAGGTTTTAGTCAGATGTTCTCCAGGTTTTAGTCAGATGTTCTCCAGGTTTTAGTCAGATGTTCTCCAGGTTTTAGTCAGATGTTCTCCAGGTTTTAGTCAGATGTTCTCCAGGTTTTAGTCAGATGTTCTCCAGGTTTTAGTCAGATGTTCTCCAGGTTTTAGTCAGATGTTCTCCAGGTTTTAGTCAGATATTCTCCAGGTTTTAGTCAGATATTCTCCAGGTTTTAAACAGATGTTCTCCAGGTTTTAGTCAGATGTTCTCCAGGTTTTAGTCAGATGTTCTCCAGGTTTTAGTCAGATGTTCTCCAGGTTTTAGTCAGATGTTCTCCAGGTTTTAAACAGATGTTCTCCAGGTTTTAGTCAGATGTTCTCCAGGTTTTAGTCAGATGTTCTCCAGGTTTTAGTCAGATGTTCTCCAGGTTTTAGTCAGATGTTCTCCAGGTTTTAGTCAGATGTTCTCCCAGGTTTTAGTCAGATGTTCTCCAGGTTTTAGTCAGATGTTCTCCAGGTTTTAGTCAGATGTTCTCCAGGTTTTAAACAGATGTTCTCCAGGTTTTAAACAGATGTTCTCCAGGTTTTAGTCAGATGTTCCCCCAGGTTTTAGTCAGATATTCTCCAGGTTTTAGTCAGATGTTCTCCAGGTTTTAGTCAGATGTTCTCCAGGTTTTAGTCAGATGTTCTCCAGGTTTTAGTCAGATGTTCCCCAGGTTTTAAACAGATGTTCTCCAGGTTTTAGTCAGATGTTCTCCAGGTTTTAGTCAGATGTTCTCCAGGTTTTAGTCAGATGTTCTCCAGGTTTTAGTCAGATGTTCTCCAGGTTTTACTCACCATCGTATCCAGGTTTTAGTCAGATGTTCTCCAGGTTTAACTCACCGTCGTATCCAGAGTTCAGCAGATGTTCTCCAGATATTCTCCAGGTTTTAGTCAGATGTTCTCCAGGTTTTAGTCAGATGTTCTCCAGGTTTTAGTCAGATGTTCTCCAGGTTTTAGTCAGATGTTCTCCAGGTTTTAGTCAGATGTTCTCCAGGTTTTAGTCAGATGTTCTCCAGGTTTTAGTCAGATGTTCTCCAGGTTTTAGTCAGATGTTCTCCAGGTTTTAGTCAGATGTTCTCCAGGTTTTAGTCAGATATTCTCCAGGTTTTAGTCAGATATTCTCCAGGTTTTAAACAGATGTTCTCCAGGTTTTAGACAGATGTTCTCCAGGTTTTAGTCAGATATTCTCCCGGTTTTAGACAGATGTTCTCGAGGTTTTAGTCACCATTGTATCCAGGTTTTAGACAGATATTCTCCAGGTTTTAGTCAGATATTCTCCAGGTTTTAGTCAGATGTTCTCCAGGTTTTAGTCAGATGTTCTCCAGGTTTTAGTCAGATGTTCTCCAGGTTTTAGTCAGATGTTCTCCAGGTTTTAGTCAGATGTTCTCCAGGTTTTAGTCAGATGTTCTCCAGGTTTTAGTCAGATGTTCTCCAGGTTTTAGTCAGATGTTCTCCAGGTTTTAGACAGATGTTCTCCAGGTTTTACTCACCATCGTATCCAGAGTTCAGCAGATGTTCTCCAGATGTTCTCCAGGTTTTAGTCAGATGTTCTCCCAGGTTTTAGTCAGATGTTCTCCAGGTTTTAGTCAGATATTCTCCAGGTTTTAGTCAGATGTTCTCCAGGTTTTAGTCAGATGTTCTCCAGGTTTTAGTCAGATGTTCTCCAGGTTTTAGACAGATGTTCTCCAGGTTTTAGTCAGATATTCTCCAGGTTTTAGTCAGATGTTCTCCAGGTTTTACTCACCGTCGTATCCAGAGTTCAGCAGATGTTCTCCAGGTTTTAGACAGATGTTCTCCAGGTTTTACTCACCGTCGTATCCAGAGTTCAGCAGATGTTCTCCAGGTTTTAGACAGATGTTCTCCAGGTTTTACTCACCGTCGTATCCAGAGTTCAGCAGATGTTCTCCAGGTTTTAGTCAGATGTTCTCCAGGTTTTAGACAGATGTTCTCCAGGTTTTACTCACCGTCGTATCCAGAGTTCAGCAGATGTTCTCCAGGTTTTAGACAGATGTTCTCCAGGTTTTACTCACCGTCGTATCCAGAGTTCAGCAGATGTTCTCCAGGTTTTAGTCAGATGTTCTCCAGGTTTTACTCACCATCGTATCCAGAGTTCAGCAGATGTTCTCCAGATGTTCTCCAGGTTTTAGTCAGATGTTCTCCCAGGTTTTAGTCAGATGTTCTCCAGGTTTTAGTCAGATATTCTCCAGGTTTTAGTCAGATGTTCTCCAGGTTTTAGTCAGATGTTCTCCAGGTTTTAGTCAGATGTTATCCAGGTTTTAGTCAGATGTTCTCCAGGTTTTAGTCAGATATTCTCCAGGTTTTAGTCAGATATTCTCCAGGTTTTAGTCAGATGTTCTCCAGGTTTTAGTCAGATGTTCTCCAGGTTTTAGTCAGATGTTCTCCAGGTTTTAGACAGATGTTCCTCCAGGTTTTAGTCAGATGTTCTCCAGGTTTTAGTCAGATGTTCTCCAGGTTTTAGTCAGATGTTCTCCAGGTTTTAGTCAGATGTTCTCCAGGTTTTAGTCAGATGTTCTCCAGGTTTTAGACAGATGTTCTCCAGGTTTTAGTCAGATGTTCTCCAGGTTTTAGTCAGATGTTCTCCAGGTTTTAGACAGATGTTCTCCAGGTTTTAGTCAGATGTTCTCCAGGTTTTAGACAGATGTTCTCCAGGTTTTACTCACCATCGTATCCAGAGTTCAGCAGATGTTCTCCAGATGTTCTCCAGGTTTTACTCACCATCGTATCCAGAGTTCAGCAGATGTTCCCCCAGGTCGCAGCCGAACACGCGCTCCTTCAGGATGCCGCGCTGCTTCAGCTTCTGTTTGCTCGGCCGGGACTTCATGAAGGAACGAAGGAACGTGATCAACTTCCCGTTCTTCCTGGACACTGGAGAAGAAGAAGAAGAAGATATTTACATGCCGGTTTCATTCCGATGTAAACATCTCCCCGGGAGCCACGCCCCCTGAAGCCACGCCCCCGGGTGGCCACGCCCCCTGGTGGCCACGCCCCCTGACCCCGAGCTGCACCTGTACAGGTCGGATTCTTCAACCCCCACATTGGGGACGCCCCGATACCGATACCAGTATCGGTATCGGGGCAGATACTTACGGTGGCCGACGAGGACCAAACCCACTGCAACGACCTAACCGTCCCAGTTCAGGAAAACGGCTTCAAGTACAGAAACGATTCCAATTCACAAACTCAAAACCAGGAACAAAAAGAGGAACGTGGTGCAAATGAAAAACCTGCAGGGGGCGCTCTCAGCGTAACAGCTTAATGGACAGACACGGGATGTAGAGAGAGACCGAACAGCTGACTGTAACGTTAAAATATAATAAAGAAACGTGTCGTAATGTACCGCGTTGTACAGTGATATAAACATCACATTACCGTTCCCGCTGTATGTTTAAACCATGGATGTGATCACTTTGGTTCAGTCAGTTGTTCGGTCTCTCTCTACATCCGTGTGTCTGTCCATTGAGCTGTTACGCCGAGAGCGCCCCTTGCAGGTTTGGAGCAATAATAATAATAATAACAGGGCTGTACAGTGCGACAGTTTTCATCGCATTTGCGAATAAAAATCATCCGGTGCGAAGAGAAATATGTATCCACTCGCATTTGTGCGAGTGAGTTGCGCTGGGGTCATGTTAAAAAAAGTTTGAAAATCATTATGAATGTCTCTTGACCTACATCAGCCTTTCTCAACCGGGGTGTCGTCAAAAAATTACCTATTCTGACATTTCATATATAAATACCGTATTTTCGCGACCATACGGCCGGGGCGCCGTGTGGAAAGGCTATTAATACTATTAATACATCCATGATCCGACCGCGCGCGCCGACTGCGCCTCGAAACGCGGACCAAAATCTTACTCCGCTCAGAAGAAAGTAGTACCTTTTTGCGGTCCCGATCACAGGACTCTAGCAGGTTTTGAGCTCTGAACTTTTAAGTCTGGTGTAGAGTTAAGCCTTACCTTATTAAATTAAACATTTTTCGGGTCGTGAGTAGGATAAACACCGGAAAACTTCTTCCGAGTTGGAGTGTACTTTAATGTCCGCTCAACAGTGTAGGATTTTAGAACATCAACACAGGAGCTAGTGCTGTATCACTCCGCCCAATCTAAAACATATTAACAACTACAGATAAACTGACTAGTGTCATTATAGTCCCTGATTTACATCAGAATATAAAGAATATATTTATAAAATAATGAACCCTGAATTACCAAAATAACCTTAACAAAAATAAATCTCCTCTTACACTTATAAGGTGAGCATGAATCAATCTTTTTTATGATGTAAAATTGTATGTATTTATTTACTTTTATTTATTTAATTTTAGTTGTTAAATTTCTGGAAAATAAAAAAGTCAAATCATACATGAGAGAAACTATTCAGTTTGTGGCTAAATATTTTCATTGTATGAAACTGAAGATCATAATGCAAACCTGACATTTACTTTTAGTTCAGTTTGTGGAAAATGGTTGGCCTGGCTTTCTCTTTAAAACTTAAACAGTTATAAAGCATTACAAACTGTAACAATAGGGCAAACGCACAGCATTGTTTTGTATTTTGTGTCTTTCGAATAAAAGGACATTTTTTCCAGTCATATGTTCCTCATTCAAGGTTGTTAAAAAAATACTGCTATAATATCGTATCGTTATCGTGATCTCAATATCGTATATCGTACCGTATCGTGAGATTAGTGTATCGTTACACCCCTGCTAACTGTCCACCCGGGTGTGCTAGTAAATTTTTATTTGTGCTACTAAAATTTTTAACTTGCTAGCACCAGTGCTACCATTCAAAAAAGTAAGCGTACAGCCCTGATAATAACAATAATCACTTCCGGTTGTAGTGACCGGTTATGAAGCGTTTTTCTTTTGAAGATGGTTTCTGCTTTTATATGGTTTTGTGCTTTGCATCGTTTCTCTATTTGCAGCGTTTGATGATGCTGCATTTGTCTTTGATTTTTGAAGCACGTTTTTGTACCTGGTTTTGAGTTTGTGAATTTGAATCGTTTCTGTACTTGAAGCCGTTTTCCTGAACTGAGACGCATTAGGCCGTTGCAGCGTTTGGCCCTCGTCGCCCACCGTAGATACTGCTCTCATAAACTCGCAAGAATTCTCCGATACCAGCAGTGGTGTAAAGCCGTGATTCCCAACCCCCGGTCCCCGGACCGGTACCGGTCCGTAGAGCCGTTACTACCGGGCCGTGGAATGGCTTGTGTTCCGATCATAATTAGGGCTGCAACGACGTTGTCGACAAAAAGCGATAATCAAAATTGTCGGCAATTGTCACCAGACGGTTTTTTCCCAATGGAGTGAGGCATCTCACTTCACTTTAACTCATACAATCTCTGCCGAGAGCCGCGTGTCAGCGCAGCTTTCTTTTTTGCGTCTCCCTGCACCAGACGACTGCGCTCACTGATCAATACTGCAGATGCTGATCAATGATATGAGCAGGGGTCCGTTTCACAAAGCAGGTTTAGTGAAAACTCGGAGTCTGTTAACCCTGAAATGAGGGAAACTCTGAGTTTTCCGTTTCACAAAGGGAGGTAACTCAAACCAGAGAGAGAGAGGTAACTCTAGCCTGTTTCACAAAGAGAGGTAACTTAAGCTCTTGGTCAGTTACCGTAGTAACAGACTCTCTGAATCTAACCTGGTCGGGACCAGGTTTATCTCAATGAACCTGGAGTTTTTCTGCGTCTCCGCCTCTTTCAGAGCCGCACGCACATTTGATTTCCTCATTCATTCAGTCAGAGTTTTGGCGAAGTTCTGCCGTCTGTCATTAAAAACAGAGTCAGTATATTAGAAGTCCATTGTCACGAACATGGCATGTCCTTTTGATGAAGACACAATTGATGAAGGTGCAGAATTAATGCGCAGAGAATTAAATATTTTTCGGGAGATGGTTATCAGACCACGTAATACATGTTATTACATAGTCTCATTACAGGCAAAGCAATATATGTTAATCCTTTATTTATTATAATTTTGATGATTGAATTGTTTAATGATTTCATAATATATTCTAATTTTTTGAGATTTTTTATTTGGGGGTTTCATAAACTCTGAGCCATAGGCTAATCATCAAAATTATAACAAATAAAGGCTTGAAATACCTCACTTTGCATGTCGTGGGAAATAATATTTGTTTCACCTTAAGTTGAATTTACTACGAATGAAGTTTTGCAATATATTCAAATTTTCCGACCTCCACCTGTATATTATTACATGAATAAATAAGAGCATAATACAGGGGTCTCCAACTCCGGTCCTGGAAAGACCTATCCAGCATGTTTTAGGTGTCTCCCTGCATGAATGACAGCAGCAAAGTTGAATAAAATATCTATTTTTCATTGAAGAACCCATCTTTCTCGTGTTTATTATCATTTGCCACATAATTAAAGCAACCTCATACTAAATTTAAGAAAACAATTTTTGCATTTTTTTGTCATATAATTTCATCCAAAACTTGTCGAAATGTGTTTCTTTGAGTGGCAGCCCTGTCATGGCTTGGCGGACAATAAGTTCTGGTACCTGACCGGACTTAACAGCACAACGACAGGTGCTGTATGCAGGTTAGGTTCAGTCAGCTGCAGAGATGAGCGGACCTCAGCAAACCTCCATGAGCCGTTTCTTTACGTTGTTCGAGTAAAAGAAATAGTGATGAACAAGTGGAAAATCCTACCAAAAAGAAAAGCAAAAGCTTTAATCGCAAGTACGACATTATGTATATAAAATACGGATTTGTTGCAACGGGCGATTTGGAGGCGCCAAACCCACTATGTATTTTATGTGGAGAAACGCTCGCCAACGAAGCAAAAGAAGCCATCCAAGCTCCAAAGACACTTAAATACAAAACACCTTCTCTCAAAGACAAACCAGTGGAAGGAAAAAACGTGAGTTAGATTTGCAGAAGCAAGTTTTAAAGGCCACAACATCAGCTAACGTCGCTGATGATAGCCTGCATTTTAAAATGCATTGTTTTTTTCTAAAATGTTTATTAAAATTGACATAAATTGTCAACCGGTCCCTGAGCTTTTTGTTTATACTTCTGCTGGTCCTTGGCACAAAAAAGGTTGGGAACCCCTGGTGTAAAGTAATGAAGTACAAGTACTTCGTTATTGTACTTAAGTAAGATTTTTGAGAATTTGTACTTTTATTGATACTTTCATTTTTCTGTACTTTTACTTTTACTTCGTTACATTTTCAAGGAAAAAATCGTACTTTTAATCCGCTATATTTAAAATTGGACACGTCGTTACTCGCTACAAATTAAAGAACAGCACAGCGGGGGCTGATTTATGGTTCCGCGTTACACCGGCGCAGAGCTACGGCGTAGGGTACGCGGCGACGCACACTCTACGCCGTAGCCTACGGCGTAGAGTGTGCGTCGATTTAACGCGGAACCATGAGGCGGACGGGAAGGAAGGGGGTCGCGTGGATACACCGAGAAGGAGCCGCAGCTCCCGGGAGAGTTGCGCCGCAGAGGCGGGCCGGAAGGCCGGAGGAACCGCCGTCGCGTCGAGTACCGAGGAGGACTGAAGCCTGAATTATGGTCCCGCGTTAAATCGACGCAGAGCCTCGCCGTAGGGTACGGGCCCTGCGTTGGTGTAACGCGGAACCATAAATCAGCCTTGAGCGGCAGCCGACGCGTGTCCATGCGCACCATTCTTTGATTCCACCCCTTCTGAGGTGGTTTTGGCATTTAAAAGTTCAAAAGTCTCATCCTTTATCAGCTGGGGTTGCTAATGTTGTCACTGCTTATACAGGCTGGGGGTGGACCTGTCAGCGGGGCCAATGGGGAACAGCAGCAGTGATGAGCAAAGGGAGAAATCAAAATGGGGTAATGGAAACAAACGCTAAAGGGGTCAGAATAATATCACCATTACTTAGAGTTGTAAGCAAATTCTTGGATTCTTCATTTCTTTGCAATCCTTTTGAAAATAATTTTGTACTTTGAATTTTGTACTTTGTACTTTGTACTTTTTACTTTTGTACTTAAGTACATTTTACACCATGTACTTTAGGTACTTTATTATATTTAAGTTGAGGTACTTTTATACTTTTACTTAAGTAATTTTCAAGCAGAAAATTTGTACTTTTACTTAAGTACAATATTTTTGTACTTTTTCCACCTCTGGATACCAGCACCGATACTTCATTGTTGTTGTAGTTACTGGTTAGCTCCTCTAGGGGGAGATGCTGAGCTGCAGTCAGCGTGGTGATGAGAAGAGAGTGATACATGAGTTAGACTGGCAGCTCCGTTTCAGACAAGATAGAGACAATTAATGCAGCGGGACGTCAGCAGTTGGACATATTTCAGAATAACCCCCCGTTCACACTGAAACGTCACGGGCGTCACAGGCAGCGGCTGCCACTCATTGTCTATGAAAACGAGCGTCGGGAGCGTTGCGTCAATTTGAAGTTGAAAAATCTGAACTTTATGCAAATGAGCAGCGTTGACGCCGAGGCAGCGTCCAATCACAGACCGGGATTCCTGAAGCCTCAATGCAGATTGTACTTTCATGTTCACACAAACGTTCACTCATTCACATGCTACAGGAGCAGAGCTGTCACTAACACACTTATCTATCAGGAATTCATATATTTCATCCAGCAAAATGACCTTTTTGATGATTTGACTGATGTTTTTACCTGAACTGCTCATGTGAAACCGGGCTCAGGTTCTGCTGCAGAACCAGACCAGAGGGAACCGTCAGCGGCCCGAGTCCAGCGGCCCGGTTCTGGCCCGGCTCCAGCTCGGTTCTGGCCCGGCTCCTGCAGCAGCTGCACTAACCCCCCCCCCTCTCTCTCCCGGTGGTACCAGCAGGTTCTGGTTCCGGCTGCTCTGACCTCATCACTGCTTGTTCTCCGGGTCAAGAGGCCTTTGTTTGAGGCTGGAACCGGGCCAGAACCAGGTCAGAACTGGACCAGAACTGGACCAGAACCGGGTCAGAACTGGACCAGAATCGGGCCAGAACCGTGTTCATTTCTGTATCTTCTGTTCCACAGATTAATCTGGTTCTTTATCGTTGGTTCTTAGTTTTCCTGAACATGAATGTTGAACAGCTTAAACTCTAATGCTCTTTATTATAAGATAATAATCAGGTCTGTGATTGTTTTGTCTGGATTTCCCCAGATTTACACCAATACGTGATGAATCAACGAAGAAGCTGCTGTAACAGATTCATGGAGTCATGAGGGTTAGTCCTGGTTCTGATCAATATTCTCATCAATCTTCTGATCAATATTCTGATCAATATTCTGATTGATTTAGATTCTTCACCTTTAAATGATCAACATGAGGCTTCCAGCACAATTTATGGTCAAAAACACCCAAGAATTTATGATCATAAACTATTCCTGTTTCAAAATCATTATTCATCCATTATATGTGATTATTAGTTTTCTGATATCTAAATAATATACACTTGGTTTTGTTTAAATGTAATGATCATTTATTGGTATTAAACCAACGCTTTAGGGTTTTCAAAACAGTCATGTGATCAGCTGATAAACAACTAAACAGCTGATCAGCTGAGACCTTTGAAAATGTATTATTATTTTTATTATAAACAGCTGATCAACAGCTGAGACCTTTTAAAAGCATTATATAAATAAAATGTATTATTATTATAAGCTGCTGATCAGCAGCTAAACAGCTGATAAACAGCTGATAAACAGCTGGTTCTGCAGGAAAGTGTTTGTGTTATAATGATATAAATTCTGTATTATTTCATTATTGCACCTAAATGTTTCTATACGATAATTTTTATATTTAATTTTTATTTGTTATTATTGTTTATCTCTCTATTTGTCATTGTTGTTAACATGTTTATGTTGTTACTGAACTTTGAGCTGCTGTAGAAATAAACTTTATTATCTGATTATCAGCTGCTGAACAGCTGATAATCAGATAACCAGCTGATCAGCTGCTGTTTATCTGTTGATCAGCTGGTGTTTGTTCCACGAGGACGATCACAGGCGTGAGCACGGATCAGGTTCAGGTTCTGGTTCTGGTCTGAACCGGATCTGCAGGTCCAGATGTTTCTCTCATCAGTCCGACCGGAACCAGAACAGCTGTTTTTAACGTCACAGAAAACTCAGTCTGCACTGCAAAAACTCTACATTTACCAGGAATATTTGTCTTATTTCTAGTTAAAATGTCTCATTTTTAGTCCAAAAAATCTCATTACACTTAAAACAAGACTCATCACTGGAAAAAACAACAGTTTTCACCTGTTTCAAGTAGATTTTCACTTAAAATAAGTAGAAAAATCTGCCAGTGGAACAAGATTTTTTTGCTTGTAATGAGAAGATAAATCTTGTCCCACTGGCAGATTTTTCTACTTATTTCAATTGAAAATTTACTTGAAACAGGTGAAAATTGTCAAATAAGTTATATTTGTATAGACAAATATTCCTGGTAGATTTATAGTTTCTGCAGATGTTCCAGATGTTTTTCTCATCAGTCCGACCGGAACCAGAACCAGCAGCTGTTTGTGACGTCACACAAACTCCGTCCAGAACTGATTCATCAATAATCACTGATATCGATGATCAAACTGATCAATAACTGGTGTTTAGACCGGGGACCAGAACCTCCCGGTACCAGAATCATCAGAACCAGAACCCCCAGAACCTCCAGAACCTCCGGGTCCGACAGAAACACATAGAAAAGTAGAAACCGAACTTTAACCACCGAGACGGAACCGCCTTACCTCTCTGCAGAACCGGGACCAGGACCAGGACCAGAACCAGAACCGGGACCAGAACCAGAACCAGCAGCTGTATATCCTCCGAGGTTCGGCCGAGCCGCCGGTCCAGACTCGGTACCAGACTCGGTACCGGAGCGCCTGCAGCGCTGAGGCTGATTTATGGTTCCGCGTTAGAATGACGGCGTCGGTTCTGCGTCGGTGTAGAAGAACCCTCAGGGCTGATTTATGGTTCTGCGTCGGTAACGCAGAACCATAAATCAGCCCTGAGGCTCCGCCCGGCTGGTGCTGCGTTCAGGAGCCTCGGAAACCCGAGCTCCGATTCTGGTGCTGGTTCTGGTCCAGCAGATTCTCTGAGCTAAGTAACATTAAAGTAGTTTGTTGTAGTTTGTTGTTGTTTAAACCAGAGTCGTCCGTCAGACTCCTGATATAAATGTGTTAGTTTCTCCCAGAAGAAACTGCTGAACTTTCATCCTCTAAAATAAAAAACATGTTTCCAGGTCAATTCCAGAACTTTTCAAGAATTTTCAAGGGTCATTTTCAAAATCTTCAAGCACCTTATCGCTGTGGTAAAATATCTACAGGAATAAATACAGGACTGTCTCAGGAAATTAGAATATTGTGATTTTCTGTAATGCAATTACAAAAACAAAAATGTCATCCATTCTGGATTCATTACAAATCAACTGAAATATTGCAAACCTTTTATTATTTTAATATTGCTGATCATGGTTTACAGTTTAAGAAAACTCAAATATCCTATCTCAAAAAATTTGAATATTCTGGGAATCTTAATCTTAAACTGTAAAACATAATCAGCAATATTAAAATAATAGAAAATAAAGAACTTTATCACAATATTCTAATTTTCTGAGACAGTCTTGTATGTATTCATAATCATTTTTTCCGCTTTTTATCACAATTATGTTCATTGTATCGCGCTGTAAACATCTAGTGATGTTTCATCTGACTGGTTTAATTTCTCCTTGTAATAACTAAACTATTACAGTCTGATCCCAGAGTTAATATTTCAAAAACTTAAACTAAAATTCAAGCTTTTCAGGCCTTGAAAACAAACATTGAAAAGATGTACATGTTTTTGCAAACATATGATAATTTCATCTTATTATAATACTTTTTTTTTTTTCTCTCTAGAAAAACGAATGTTTTCATTCTTTCTCATTGAAATTCAAGCACTTTCAAGGATTTCCAGCCCCGGAGGAACCGGAGGAACCCAGACCCAGACCTGCACCCACGGGTGCTGATGTAG